>NW_028277579.1:0-300000 GCF_059751315.1 Micrasema longulum | reverse complement strand
CAACATGTATGATATGTGTGCCCTACTTTAAGATTTAAATAAAAAATAATAATTTTTTGATTTTAACCTCATCGTTTACTGTATTGAAACCAACTTAACTAATCTAAGTCTTCTTCCTAGCTGCAACTAGCTTACACCTTTCTGTTGCGGCCTCTACAGCACCAATTATCGTCCCTCGGAATGCTGAAAACAGATTCACTCTTTATTAAATGGCTATCTTATATTTATTGCATTACAGAGGGAAAACATTTTTGGTAAAGGAATATAGAAGTACAGGGCTTATGACCTGTCATTGACTAGTTTTAGTGGCCACTTCGCACATTGTGTAATAATCACCATCTTGCCTGTATGTATTTTTTTTTTTTACTATATACAATCTTAGGTAAAACAGAGTATTAAAAAAATAAAGGACATAGCAATGAAATACATATTAATATTAAACAAAAAAATCCCACGAAGGCATGGCCTGTTCGTGGGTATACAAGAAAATGTTAATGAATTTTTGCTCCTATAATAAATAGACGGTTTTAATATTTTTGTAACATAAGAAAGAGAAAATAAAATATTCTGTAAAAGATTTTTTGGTATTTTTTTTATAGTAAATAAAAATATTCCTTATTATTAAAGGGCAACAAAATATATCATATATAAATAAAAAAAAGAGTTAATATCTGTAGTTTGAATCCAGGATAGTGCGTGTTTTTTAAAAGACTGAAAATTTTTAAATTTTGGAATCAATGAAAAATTATCAGTAAAAAAAGAATTAAAAATTTTTGGGCCTATAAAATACGCATGTCTCTGCGAACCCCGTTTTACAATGTGGTATTTCTAACACACGATTCCTTCTTTGACTTGATCTATTTGAATTACTTGTAAAAAAATGTTTGGTGTACTTGTAAAAAAATTAGCTGGGCGTAAATACTTAGTCGTTTGAACACATAAGTTAAATATCTCAGTTTATTAACAATTATTTCAAGATGATTGGTCAATTTAAGTTGACAGTCAATGATTACTCCCAGGTATTATTTAAATATCCATATTTTCTTAAATCTTCCATCTGTTTCTAGGGAGTGAATCCAGCCTTGTCTACAAACATTTGGAAATAGCGCATGTTTTTACACTATATACAGTTCAAAAGGGGTAAACTTGTAGATTAAATTTGCTTCCAAACTTTGATGTCTGAGTTGAGGTTACCATTGCTCTCCACCAGAAGGACAATTGCTGACCATACTCTGATGCACAAAGTGATATGCACCATAATAGATTGCCCAAAATTACTGTTCCCGATAAACTTTCGTGTACCCACAAGGACCACCAGACTCCGACACATGTTCCAGTATGAGTACAATAGGGTAAACTTCACCCACATGGGAGAACCCCTGGCACGCATCCACAGAACTGCTAATAATAATGCTAAGCTGTTGACTTGACTTGAATAAAGACAAAAATAGTCAACTAAATAATTCCGGTGTTTACTGATTAAAATGCAATTCTATAATACTGTACACCACTACTCTGGCCCAGTATCAGTTTAGACAGGCCCATTGGATATCTTGAATTTCATATTTTCCTATAATAATAATGATTACCATGTTTCTCTAAATGATGTAATCCGGCAGCTGTTGATCCTGCGGGACTGGTGACATTGTCCCTGAGCTGAGCGGGGTGTGTTCTCGTTTCCAGAACCATCCGGGCTGCGCCCACTACGGTCTGCGCGGCCAACTGTAGGGCCAACTCGCGGGAGAGACCCATCTTCACCCCGCCGTCCGCCATAGCCTCAATCATCAGGTACACCTAAATCGAACGGGCCAGAATTGTCTTTATTTGTTTTTTGATATTAATCAGTTTGGGGCCCTATCATAAATAAGGCCAGGAATGCGATGGAAAACGCTTTCTGATGTATAACTAACTTTCTATTTTTATAACTAACTTTTATATAAAGTGGAGTTGACTTAACTACTTCACTATCTACATAGAGGCGACATCCTTGCCTCGTGGCAGGGGAAGGACCAACTCCCTCCGGCGAAGTGGCTCACTGGTATGTATCCATGGGCATATGTGCTAGTCTCCTCGCATGAACTTCCTTCGCTCCACGTGCGACGTGCATCTCTCCCTCCCTCTCTCTTCTCGCCCCCACATCTGCCCTCCCCTAGTGAGTCTATTTGCCGTTGGACTCGCGATCTGGAGTTTTTAGTTGGGGCTTAGCAGCTTCCAAGTCCGCTGTGTCTTTAGCCGCTACGATCGTCGTCAGGGATCGACGGCAGTGGCGATACACAATCCGCCTCCATGGCTATTTGCTACCCCAGCATCATTTGCTGGGTGCGGTCGGTTGCCAGTGCCGTTGTGCACCACTTCTTCAGTTGACTTGACGCTGTCCATGACAGCGCTGCTTTTGAACTGACGCAACGTCAGGCCTGCGATAAGTAAAACTTACAGGTGGTTTTCTCCCGCGCCCGCCTGAGAAAAATTGCATGTCTCGCATAGAAATGAAAAAGTGTGTCATCGAATATATAGATAAATATTGTAATAAAAATGTATTCATAAATTAAACTACTGGGAATTTACCTTATAACGTTATTGTGTAGTTATATTTGCTTGCATATAAATTCTGATTAAAAATAATATATGTCTAATCCAGGATTAACAATTATCAGGTCGTTTGAGTCATTCACACACTCTGCTTTTATAGGAGTCTTATCACCTCAAGGTATTTATTGCTTACTTTGCTTAACATAACGTCTTTATTTTTCTTGCCATTCTGCATTTTTATAGAGATAACTCAATTTACAGTCATATTACACCGATAAATAAAACATACAGATTAATTGTGTTGGGAATTACATTTCTAAATTTTCATAAGCGTTATCAGAATGTTTTTTTTCCTTTATGTATCTAAAGCTAGGGTTTCCTAGGACAGCGGTGCCGCCCGTATTTTAACGGCCGTAGTGAACGGTGATGCGGTGGACAGCCGTCGTAACGGTGACTATAGAATGGTTTCCTATGAAAACGGTGTTAAATGGTGTTGATAACGCCGTTTTCCTAGGAAACCACTCTCTAGTCACCGTTACGACGGCTGTCTACTGCACCATGGTTCACTACGGCCATTAAGATACGGGTACCGCTATCCTAGGAAACCCTAGCTTAATTTCCAAAAGGTGTTTTGGGAAATGCACTTTATGTCCTGAACGGGTTGTCGTATGTGGAATGGGAGTCTTTTTTTCTATTTCAGGGGGCATTTGAACAACAGATTTCTCCGTCTCTAGCATTGATTTGACTCGTATCTTGGGTTTGTTTCTTCCATCTCCGGGTTGGAGATAGTA
The DNA here is from genome assembly GCF_059751315.1 of Micrasema longulum. Classification (NCBI taxonomy): domain Eukaryota; kingdom Metazoa; phylum Arthropoda; class Insecta; order Trichoptera; family Brachycentridae; genus Micrasema; species Micrasema longulum. The sequence goes on along the minus strand of NW_028277579.1, from coordinate 296,680 downwards.
CTGTTTTATTTTACTTTAGAAAATAACAAGATGCATCCAAGTGCACTTGTTGGGTTACTGTACTTAAATATTAAATTCTAATTACATCACAAAATAGTGTGTCAAACAATACCGATACCCTTCTAAGAACAGCATCAATACGATATCCATATTTCTCACTGAGATTGAATTAAATTACCCCAGCGGAGCGAACACGTGACAAGACACTTTCGATTGAAGCTGCAGGCGTGTTCCTACCCTTTCTCCGCAGTCTGCCTTTATGGATGGCCATATGAGCCTTTGTATCGCCTATTTGATAGTTGCACAGGTTCCAGGGTGCGATAGCCTATGGACTGTATCGAAAGCAGCTCGTCGGTATTGCATTGTAATAAAGGGCCTGGCTCTCTGTGGAGACATCGCAGAAGATCGGGATGTAGATTTGCTCATTACCAGATCAGAACCCTTGTCTAGGCAGCCCTTCAGTTCATTGTTGATCGATTAGTCTCTGGCTAGTGATGTTTAGTCTAGAGATGCTTCTACAGCTTCAACCCTAGACTGGCTAGATACCGAATGTCGGCTGTAAATGACCAATGAAGTCAAGGTGCCTAAATTGTCTAAACGACCATTTGTCAGCCTTCTGTTTAAAAGCAAACGCAATTGGCTTATAGTCGGTATATGTCGTAAAGGTACTGGCCTCCACCATGTGCCGGAAGGACTTCACTGCGAGATAAATGGCCAGGAGTTTGCAATCATACATACCTTATTTTTTCTCTGCTAGGCTTAATTTTTATTGAAAAGAATGCTAACGGTTCCCACTGATTTTTGACACATTGATGAAGGGAAGCGCCGACGGTGTTGTCTGAGGCGTCCGTAAACAGTGCTTACTTTGCAGCAAACCTTGGATGAGCCAAGAGATCTGCTTGGGTCGATTATTCTTTACACCATTTGAAAGCGGAGATATTTTTTGTCGTCCACTGTACTGGACATTTACCTTTTATGTTCACTACCAGAAGATCATTTTTTAAGGGTGCTTGCATCTTGGCAGCCCCGTGAATGAACCCAAGTGAGTCCTAAATGATTCAAACTTTGATTTTAGACGATTTCTTTATCATCAGACTTACATATGCTGGTCCGGATCCACTCAGGGCTGTAACTGCATCCAGCATACTCTCACTCCCGACAAAGCACGTCCCTACAGCTTGGAACAACTTCTGCGTTAGAGTGACATCGCTCTCCAGAGCATTGCTTCCTGGGACCAATACTGCGGCCCCTTCCCTGACGAGAACTGGGGTGTTGGGCATCACGCGGATTACTCTACACTCTGCTGGCAACCACTGGAATCAGAAATAAAGAGGTCACAGACAATCCAACAGAAGGACACTTTTTATTATGAAAAGTGTCTACTTCACATACAAACAGTGGCGTGTTGATACAGGCATTTTAGCACCTAAATTTATTGCAACAGAGAGGAAAAACATGGCTTAAAACAGGGCTTATACTTGTCATTGGCGGGTTTAAGTGGCCACATTCACCATTCTCCCTATGTTTAAACATACAGATTTCCTCAACTTTCTAACTGTTGACTTTTGTCTACTAAGTTGTTGACTAAGCCACTCCATATAATTTGCCAAACTTACAGTGAAAATAGTTGGGTTAAGTAAAAGAGTTGAAAGTAAAAAGTTAAATGAATCGGTTTGTGGTCCTGTGGCTGGTGTCTCGGACTCACGGATCAAAGGTCCGTGGTTCGAACCCCACTCTACCCCAACTTGATTACCATTTTCTAAAAGTGAGTTATTTACAACTCGTTGATGATGGCCCTCTAAATGAAATATTTAGGTAAAAAATAATTTTTTTAAAACTAAAAAATCTATTAAAACCGTAATATGTGAAATTGGAAATTTTAAAAGAGTGATTCGTTGATTGACAAAAACGATTCCTTTTTTCAATCGTTTGAAACCGATAGGAAGATCTACGGTCTTTAAAACGGTTTTGGGTATGTGGAAGAATGTACTTTTTAAACCCTTCAATGTATCATTTTCAAATCGGGTTGTGGTCTCGTGGCTAGTGCCTCGGACTCAAGGCTCAAAGATCCGTGGTTCGAATCCACTCTACCCCAACTTGATCCCATTTTTTAATAGTGAGTTATTTACAACTCGTTGAAAATTGCCCTCAACATCAAATATTTGGGTACCTAAGTCATAAAAGCGCAAATATTTTATTAAAAAAAATTATGCATATGTGTGTGTAATTATATATTCGCAATTATATATGCTCATTTGCATGCATATGTATATGCACTTAAACTTCTTAGATATTCACGGCCGTTAAGATGCACAATAAGTTTTTCTGGGTTATTATGCCGTGTGTCGTTCGTACTCTTTACCGACGTTTCGGATCGTGTTACAGCGTCCATTATCAGGGTTGATGTTATTTATGTATAAATATGTGTTATGTTAGGTACTTAGAATTTGTACCGTGTCGTAGTCGTTTATGTGTGACGTTATGTATTTGGGATTTGTACCGTGTCGTAGTCGTTTAGATTAATGTGTACCATTATGTATTTAGGATCAATATCGTATCACAAATCTGTGTTACATTGCAGTCTTTATGCGATTTCTTTATGACTGGGTACCAGGATGTTTTTAATCGCATCCCATCATCTCTGTTTATGTTGTCGGGATGTTTGTAAATCTCAATTGCTTCTTTTACTAGTCGAGTTTGGTGGTTCTTTGGCCTCCCTAAGATTATCGGCTCAAAGGAAAACTTATGCCCCGATTCTATGTGGTGCTCGGCCAAGGCCAATCTTTCGGGGTAGCCGAGCCTGCATGCACTCGTGTGCTCCTTTACTCTCTTTGTAATCTTTCTGGCAGTCTGCCCGATGTATACCTTAGGACAGTTTTTTCAATCCAGTTTGTAAATGCCGTCGGTTTCGAGAGGATCCCGGTCCTTTGCTGATTTTAGAAATAGACAGATGTGTGTATATGCACTTATTTATAAAAAAAATGTTTCATATACCTTCATTTATTTTTTGAAATATACGTGTATTTTATACAATCCCACAGCAAGCACAAGAGGTTGCTTCTTTTTTGGTGTGGATTCCGTTTTGTTTTTTGTTTTTGTACTTTTGTTTTATTATGTATTTCTTTTTGTAAACATGTTGTAACTTTATATTATATTAAATAAAATAAAAAAAATATTATTGAAAATATGCATATTTTAAACCATTGTAGAAAATTTATACGAAGTCATAGGGAAAAATTAATAATGCCATTATCATTGTAATTTTTTGGTTTTTAAAAATAAATACACCTTATTCTTTAAAAAAATATTGGCTTACACTTTCAATATCCTTCAGCGTGACTCCCATGGCAATGGATATAAATAGTTTGTCCTTAAGTTGAGAGACACCCTTCACTTCCCCTAACACGTCCGGAACTACAGACGGCTTCACAGACACCATCACTATGTCAGAATTTTTCACAACAGGAACACTCTCGAAGATTGCTTCGGATCCCAAGGCCTGTAAACATTGCAAAGTTAATATTAGTAATAAAAAGTTAAACCTTTATATCCGTCAAACTAAATAATAGGGAAATACAAGGTTTTCGTTTTTTACAATTTTAAATTAATAACTCTTAAAAGACTGTGGTAAATAATCCCTTTGTAAACCTCTTAAAATACTGTGGTAAAAGACAGAATATTCTAAAGTTCATACATTTAAAAAAAAACATGGAGACATACTGTTTAATAATTCATTTTCAATAATTTATGCAAATAAACATAAAATTTAGTTCTGTTATAGCAAAATAAATTTAAAATCATAAATACGCCGCTCATACCACTTTCGGACAAAGGGATTTTGAGTATTATTAAATTAAAATCTATAACCTACTTCCACTATCTATTAAAACAATCAGTAAATGTTCAAAAAGGCTATAAAAAAGTGGACAGTGGAGTTAGGTAGAAGTAAAATGGATTGTCTCATTCGCCCAAACCAATATTGAATCAACTGCTCCACAAGTGTATAGCTTATGTTAGGTTTTTGTTCTTTCATTGTGCGTTTTATAGTATAAATAATATAGATGAATATAAATTAATTATAAACATAAATACGTAGTGTTTAAAACTGTCTGAACATTTTGTTAATTATCTCTGTTTATTAAGTGAGTCTTCTTTGTTTATTCTCAAATGTAAAAATATTTAAAAAAAAAAGTATATTGTTTAGTGTCCTCAGCACGGGTAACTCCAGTGAGGTCACATTATTTTTATTATTAATTATAGTTTGTTACAGAAAAAATATGAATAAATAAATATTACGCGTGTGCGTCCCCCATCACTGTCATCAACTGACTAAAGACTGAATCTGTTTTACACAACATCCGCTACAGAACAGCGTCTCTGTCTTCCTTGTAATGAGTTCTATCTTTGTGCTCTCTCTTATGCAGATGTGTTGCTGAATTAGCGGACATTCATCCTTTGCGTAGCAAGGATAAATATTTTTGTATCAACATCCAGCATAGTTATAAATAAATATCATTGAATTTATTGCGTATCACTAACCTTGAACGCATCTGCACTTTTCTTGTCACTCGGATGACAACTAGCAATCATATTTTCTGCTTTTGTCAAACCTGTGAAGAAAAATCAAAATATACAGAGCAAATCAAAATTAAATCAAGGCGCATTCTTATTTTTAGAGGTGGAGGTCAGTGTTACGCAAGCTCCTGACATCACTGCAACCTGTGAAGATTTATTGTGATGGGTCCCCGTGAATAGTTCTCGCCCTCCAAGCCCAGATCTATAAAGAAGGCGAGTGTTCTCATTTTGCTAAATCCTACCTTCCAAGCCCAGATCTGTAAAGTATCGGGTTAATGGTAGGGGGCGAGCTCTTTAACATCCTCAGGTTCCAGTGGTTTCCCGAGGATGAGGCTTCTTTTATGATGTAAAGCCTCACATTCACATAGAATGTGTATAGGTGTTTCCTCATCTGCACTACAGAACCTACATCTAGAAGTTTCGGAAAGGTTAATTCTAGCAAGGTGTTTGTTCAATCTGCAGTGCCCTGGGCGGGCTCTAGTGATAACCCCCATTTGATAAGGCTAAGCTTTATTAGGTCGAAAACAAACCTTTCCCATGTACCTTTTAATTAAAGTGTTAAAGTATATGAAATCATCATAAAAATAGTTTGAAATTGGACATTTTCATTGTTAATCCTGTCTCAAACTTTCTTCTTCAGACGTACAATGAGTTTGGGTTACAGTGCCGGATCAAATCATTTATATATTAAAAGTTGTGTCCGTTTTTCCAAATTTGAAAAAGTGAACCAAAAGTAAAACAAAATAGTCATGTTTTTTTAAAAATTATTCAAAGAAAATTTTCCCCTCTACAAAATATTATTGTGTTTGCTTTTACGCTCCATATATTATTTTATTTGATTACAAGCCTTAAAAAAAAGCCCCTGGTCTCATACGACGGTTTGTTGGCATATATTTATTTTATTTTATTTTATTTCATTTTATTTGGGATTTTTACAGCTATTACATAAACAAAATAATTAGAAAAATCTTAACAATACTAAAGCCAATTAAAAAAATCCACTGTAAATATAATGACACATAATATATAAGAAAAGAAGTTTAGTAATTTTATTTGTGTGACGTTTGTATTCATGTGTATGTGAATGTGTGTATGCGTGAATGAATGAGGGAGAGGATACATGTGCGTGTGGGAATGAAAGAGGGAAAGGGTGCGTTTGTATGGGTGCGTAAGTATGAAAATAATATATTTGCTTAAAACTTGTAAATTGTATTAAAAATGGTACAATAAAGATCTTAGTAAAAAGTTAGAAACCTTTTTGTTAAAATTCAAATGACGAAATGATATAATTTGTTTTTTTTTTTTTTTAAGTATGTTAAATTTCAAAACCGTATTCTGAAGAAAAAAAAAAGCATTTTATTTTTTAAATTTATCTGATACACATCGAATGAATAATGTGCGACGAGTCCTATACAATACAGTAGGTAATCACAAAATGCAGTAAATACGAAATAATGACAACAATAAAATAAATATAAAAAAATAAAAATTTGCCTGTCATATCAAAACGAGACCATTAACCCATGCTCCTGAGGGACTGAGTCACCTTCTCAGTTCTCACTGGAGTAATTCTCATTCAGTGCATCCACGTCGCGGGGGTGGGCACCTTTCACTTCAGCAGACCAGAGTGTTTAGGTGACTAAGTTTGGATGAGGACCCAGTATTGCGGGGTCTAACGCGATCCCTCGCCCGGGTCTAAAGGTGAAGACCTCCACGGCTGGGGCGGTGGAGATGAAGTGCATCAGTACGATGGAACAGGCAGAATCATCTATCAGGCCACCCGGACATATTTCGGGCTATGGGCTGTTGGGAGACAGCGGTGTCGGGCAGGACATCGTGTCGGGCAGGACATCGTGTCGAGGATGCCAGCGGAGGAACAATTGTCAACGGTGGAACCCTAAGCTCCAGTTAGCAAGAGGGGTTACTGTCTCGGCGCCAGGTGGCAACTGGCCGTAAAAAAACAAACCAAACAACAAATCTCCTGTCTAATCAAAAGTCCGACGTGTGGACTGAAGACTAAAAGGTCTGACCCCAAATACTTATATCTGTATGTAATTTATTCACATCTGTTAAATATGAATTTTGTAACAATTTTTACTTACCAGCCGAGATGAATCCTTTGGCCATTGCATTAGCCATACAGCCTCCTCCGAGGAATCCAATTCGGAGCATTTTTTCTTCTGTCTTAATGTCCTTTGTAGAATTCATAGTATCAGATCAAATACCTTCACTTAAACCTAAGCCAAACTAGTGTCTACCCCGAAAACAGGTCAGTTAGTCACAAATCTACATTCATGGAACTTGCTTATGTCAATGTTTGGTTAGATACATACCAAAGTTAAGTTAGGTTAGGTTGTCTGAATAGGGAAACATTACATACTACAAACACCTATAAAATTTATGTGAAATATCACTTAAACCTTATCCAAACTACTGTCCACCTTAAAAACAAGTCGGTTAATCACAAACCTACATTATTGAAACTTGGTTATGTCAATGTTTGGTTAGATACATAACAAAGTTAGGTTAGGTTAGGTTAGGTTGTCTGAATAGGGAAATATTACATGCCTCGAACACCGATAAAAACATATGAAATGGAATTAGAAAAAATAATGGTATTTTCAAAATCAATATGGATATTGTAGAGAAATGTTTTCACACATAACTTCAAAAAATAAAAGATCAAAAATCCCTATATCGGGAAGGTCTGATTAAATTTCTTTCCCATGACGAAAGTACAAATAATATGGTCAGTACAAACAGTATTGCAATCTTTGCTTAGAATAATGAATCACTATGAAATACACTAATTCATGGTGCAATTAGTTTATCAATATAATTATTGGTTTTTTAAATAAAAATCTCTAACTAAAACCGTACCATGCCACCCCAGTTTCCCCTAATCATTGGCATATTAATTCACATAGACATGCTCTGAGCCCTCCAAAATGATGACACCTAACTCATGCCCAAACGCTTAGTCATGCCCAGTGCGTATTTAGTCGTTCTTCGACTGCTAGCCAGGCGTGGCGTTTAGAATCGAAACCAAACTACCTGCTTATGTCATAAAAGCGTGTCGGATAAACATTGTAAATAGGATTGTGTAGCTATTCATTGGTAAATATTTGTTCATGAGCAACAAGGCTTGAAACAATTATTTTTCAAATATAAACATGATTTTTGTAAATGTCAAACTACGCCTAGTGGCACAATTGCGAAGCTCTTCTTACTTACAGAAGCGCACTGATAGAAATATGTTTTTAAAATATAATAAATGTGAATTAATATTATTTTGTATTCCCCAAAATCCAGTGAAAAGAAATGAATGTGCCAACATTGTAAGGAATTTAAGAGAAGACTCTGATTGGAATCCACCAAATAGAACGATGATTTTAAAAATAAAACATTATTTAGCTAATTCGAAACGAAAATACGAAACTAATTATTCAAAGATGGCGCTTTTATAATTTTTTATTGAAAAATGCAATTTTTACGTTTATTTTCAATGGAAATTTTACAAAGCTTGGCTTGCGGAAACTTTACACTATATTGATTGTAACAAATACCATAACAATACAATTTAGACCCTTTTCACAAAATGGTGTACAAAACAAAAAATAAGATAACTTATCGTTTAGAATCACCTTTATTTATTTAAATCTTAAAGTAAGGCACACATATCATACATATTGTTATGTGTGTTCTAATAATAACATTGCAAATATATTTAATTTATAAATAAAACTATGTACGATAGATGCACAAATGTTGAGATCCGTACATTATGTAAGGCTGAGACAAGCATTATCGACAAAATCAAGGAAGGAGCTCTTCGCTGGTTTGGACATGTAGAACGAATGGACAGCGAGAGAACGGCTAAGAATATTTACAATGCGAATGTTGATGGATGCAGAAATAGAGGAAGACCGAGAAAGACATGGCATGACCAAATCCAACAAATACTTAAAGATGGACATGTCAAAAGTCGGAATAATCGGCGCGCGTGCATGAGAAGATGTATGAATGTAGAGGAAGCGAGATCTGTATGCAAAGATAGAGTGTTGTGGCGTTCTATCCTCTCTGCCCTACCCTTGCGGGGAAACGGCGTGATGGTTTGTTTTGTTTTTTGTTTAAATTGTTTATCACATATGTCTTGACCATTATTTTAATTTTGATATGTTTTTTTCTTCATAAATATTTTTTTCCATTTCGTAATACTTTTTAATTGCTTTAAATAAAATTGAATTTTGTGACTTTGCCTTTTTCCTAAATGGAAGTCTAATTTCGTTCTTTTCTCTAGTATTGTGATCGTGTTCATGCTGGTGATAAAATACAAACTGTTTTATGTACCAACAATGAGTATCCTCTAATTTTTAGTAGCATATGCATGATCGTTGAATGCAGCCCTGGTCTACGAGGGTGCTCAGGAAATAACGAGAATTTTAGTTTTTTGAAAAAAAATTTTTTTTTTTTATTCATAAATTTTATAAAAGGTACATGTTTTTTTAAAATTCTATACAGATCTACTTTATACATCTAGTAAATGTTATCACTGTAACTCTCAAAAAAAAGATACTAACTCTTGTGCTTGGAAAGTGACTTACACTGTTGTAGTTGTTTATTTATAGGAGTTTATATAATTTTAAATATACAAGTACATGAAAAACAAAATAAAAACATAGGATATTTAAAGAAAAATAAAAAACAATAGTACATTCATTCTAATTAAAATTTAATGTAGTTTTTACACGTGTTCAAAAAATTTCTTTAGATTTACTTTAAATTTATTTATTCATATATTATTTTTAATAGTTTTTAGATTATTACAATTTTTTACACCTTTGAAGACAAAGCTATTTTGACCATGACTTGTGTGGAATTTAGGAATTTTAATATTATGTTGGTATCTGAGTGACTTATTCATCTCAAATTCTTTTATTTTTTCTTCTTTATAAATTTGTATAATAAAATTTATTTTATAAAGAGTGTCTACTATTTCTATTTATTCGTCTAGATTAATGTTGTCGCCTTCAAATAGTCCCCATTAGATATTATGCACTTGTGCCAGTGCTTCCTCTAATCCTCCAAACACTTTTAAACTCCATCTTTGGAGTAGCCTGTAGCTTTTTCAGCGATGCGCTTTTAATGTCATATGTACTTGTAAAATGACAGCCTTAAAGGGTTCTCTTTATTTTTGGAAATAGGAAAAAGTCACACAGAGCCATGTCTGGCGAATATGGAAGCTGGTGCATCGTTACAGTATTGTTTTTGGCCAAAAAATTCACAAACTAGCAATGAAGTTTTTGTTCAAAATTCAACAAACTTGGAGCAAATTTTGCTGCCACGCGTTTCATACCCAAAACATTTGAAAAAATTTCGTGGCATATGCCAACATCATCAGCGACTTCTCTGATTGTGATTGGGCGATCGTTCATGACCATTTCATTCACTTTTTTCACGTTTTCATCAGTTGTTGATGTGCTGGGGCGTCCTTGCCGTTCGCCATCTTCAACATCCTAAGTCAATCTTGGAAACGCTTAAACTACTCGTAATCTCTTGTTTTATTCATAGCAGACTCACCAGAGGCCTTTGTTAACATTTCACACACTTTGTTACACTTTATTTATTTTTTTACACAAATTTTGATTCTAATTCTTTGATCCATTTTTTTTAACAAACGAAAATCCCTGAGCTCATAAAAACAGTCTTACCTCAGCGGCTGTCACAGACAAAGTAAACAATTAATACATCTGAAAATTTTAGATCACTTCAGGGGCATGTATAACAACATAACAAAATTAAAAATTGACAATCGGACTCTCCAAACCCGCGAAATTTAAAATTCCCGTTATTTTTAAGCACATCTCGTAAATAAACAAACTTAGTAACTATGTTCTTTAATCCGAGTAATTAAAAAAAAACATTTCGTTATCCAAGTGACTTGCTCTTCAAAGAATTCAGAGTACTGAATATTATTATAAGTATATATTGAGAACGGTAGTGGTTACACACATAAATAGAGACATTTACCCAAGCATCAACCACAACCATAATACAAGATACTCTAATAGGGATCTGTTTCTAGGTGAAGGGGTCAACACTGTTCTGGCATCGAGACAACACTATTACGTAGGCAAAAAGGTTCACAACCTTTTTCCAGAATCGTGGAAAGACGGAAGTGTTGTCAAGTTGCGGAAGGTGTTGACCTCGCTCTTTCATGACATTGGTCGTAGGGAGTCAGAAAAGTTGATGCATGCCACGGATTGGAGATTCTTAGTGGATGTCGAAAGTAAAATATTAAAATAAAGAATAATTGAAAAAAATATATTTACAGATGAAGTTTCGCATTATAAATAAATTGTCTATGTTTTATGAATGTATGTATGTGTATGTGCATGGATGTATGTACGTGTGTGTGTATGTACATGTGTATATATGTGTGTATATATATATATATATATATATATTATTTTTATTTTATTTTATTCATAAAATGAAAAAAAAACAGTCATACGAAATAAGTATCAAAAACAATAATTTTCAACATAAAAAGACCGATTAAGTTTTCATAAATTAAAAAGATATAAACATTAAATGTGACAAAAAAATAAAAAATAATTAATTGTTGACATTTGCGTTTTCCATGGAGGTAATAAAATAAAATAAATAAAAATACCGAATGTACACTCCGAGCCATCCACGCACACACATGAACGCACATATAAAACATATACAAACATATACATTACATGCGGCACATATACATAGCATAAACCACTCAAGATGCACATTCAGCGACTATCCCAAATAATCGACCTTATGAAGAAATTTTCTGTACAAATGTATGTGTATATATGTGTATGTGTGTATGTATATTTTTTAAAATGTGTATACGAGTAATTTTATATTTTATTTGTCTGTGCTCTCTATTAATTTGTTAACTATTATTATATATTGGAATGTAATTGCCTGGCTTGGAACGGGGTATGTACCCTTGTTAGCTGGGCAATGTGAATGTAAAATTGTATTTTTGATAAAAGGTGTAAATAAATAAATGTGATCGTTTTCAAGTCAATAATTTCAAAAATATTTTACACTATAGGGCATGTCTAGAAAACAACGTAAGATGAATTTTCAATGAAAAGCACATTATAACGCCATGTATAATGTGCTTTTCATTTCTCTCGTATCCACTCGGCGGCCTCGTGGTGTAATGGTCAGCGCGTTTGCCCACCATGCGATAGCTCTCGGGTTCGATTTCCGACATGGTTGAAATGGAATATAATTTTAAAGGGTGTTTTTACACTAGAATATTTCATAGTCCCTGGACTGGTAACTGAGGCGTACGACGATCATCTTACCTTCATGCAACAGAAATGATCAAGATACGCTGTAATTGGTGTATCGATGATGATAAACCACTTCCCCAATGTGTGAGTATTTTTCTAATTAATATTATTTGTATTTTAAAATATAACTGACAGGCACCGCTTCTAATAACAGAAAATAATAAATACGCACTGAAAAGTTTTTTATGGTTAACGAAGCTTTAAAACTTATATTTTTACTTAAAGAACAAGTTTTAAGTCTTCACTGCAGAAAGAAAATTTGTAAACTGAATATTTATGATTATTGTAACTAAATTAAAGTTATCTTATATATTATATTTGCTGCTGCATCCAGGGTGGGATTTTCCTTATTAATTTATATTTTCTAGCAAACGTCTTCTTTTCCACATCTGCTCTTAAGTGGAGCATGTGGACATCATCAGATGTCTCCAGACGTCAAGCCTCAAGGCCCTATTGCTATTAATTATAATTATTTCACCTACATACTGGACTAGGCAACGCCTAAAAATATATTTTTATTTTTATACTTCTTAACAATATTTCGAGTTTGTCCAAATTTTTGTATCAAGATGTGATATTTTATGATACTATGATATTTTTGTATGCAAGAACTGGATTTAACCACCTTGGGAGTAATTTATTTATTATACAGGGTGTTCACTAAACCATGGCACATCCGAAACCACGATGATCAGTATGAGCAAGAAGCCATATTGGCACATTAAAATAATTTTATTGCACCTAAAGGCCATAAACTTGACAAATTAGAAATTCTCGAAATTAATAGATTAAAAAATAAACCCGACGTAGAATTACTTAATGAACAGATAACACATGTGCATTCTCCATTACTTTACCCATTGTAATATAATTTTACTAATGACTTTTTACCCTTTGTTTTTCAGAAATCATTATTTACAAAACCACACTCACGAAGGATGGGACACTAAAAATAAAATAAAATACTTAAACTCGTTAAAATAGCATTATATCAACTCATTAGTTAACCCGAAGAAAAAATGTTGATAATGATCCTTAAGATAAAAATAACTTTATTTAATTTACTTTCATATAACTTTGAATTATCTATCCTTACCTCTGTTATGTATAAATACATTGAACTTTTTAATAAAGATACCAGTCTCGAAGATGTCGCGAAAGCGATGAAACCGGTCACTGGATATTCCAAATTTGTGGATTAAAGTATCACTCGTCTTGAAATTGAAAAAATAATATTTTCAGGCGTTGCCTAGTATGTAGGTGAAATAATTCAATTAGATGAATCTCACCCGCATAAATAAAGGTTTCAGCTCTTTAACTTCACAAACATCAACAGATGAAAGAATTGAAGGAATATAGATGTTCAAATATAGGCAGAATGGTGAATGTTACACATTGTGTAAAGTGGCCACTTAAACCAGCCATTGACAGGTCATAAGCCCTGTAGATGCCTAGACTTCCATATTACCTTCTCTTAAATGTTCTTCATCTCTGTTGTAAAATGCTAATATAAACAGCTCCCCAGGGAGTTGAATCCAGTCCTTGTCTACAAAAATTTGGACAAACTCAAAATATTGTTGTAAAATGTTTTTTTTTTATAATTTAAGGAGTTATGAAGAATTCTCAGTAATAAATACACTTCAACCCTCAATATTGTTCTCTTCTGTCAATCTTCAACTGGGTCGGAGCCCCGATGCATCCACATGCATTCAAATCCTACAAATGTCACACAGTGTGTAAAATGGCTACTTAAACCAGCCAATGACAGCCCAGTTAATGGCTAGACTACCGTTTTTCTTCTCTAAAATGTTCTTCACCGTTGTTGTACCTAATATGTTCATGAAAAATAAATCTTTTTAATCCCCTTTTCTGGCCCGATTCGGCCCTTGTAAATGACCTAATATTTTTAGTATAGGATTCTTAGGAATAAACCAGGGGTCAGAGCGATAGTAACGTATTATCTGTAGATAGTTGTAAATACATACTTATCTAAAATGATTACCTAAATATTTCCCTTGATAAATATCACATTTCATATTTGTTTATTTTGATTGTGAAGGTACGCTCGATTATTCATATCTACTTCTACTACTACTACTACCATCACGCCATTTCCCCGTAGGGGTAGGCAGAGAGAATGGACCGCCACACACGTCTATCCTGGCATACAATCCTAGCCTGTTCCACATTCATACATCTTGTCATACATGCCCTTCGGTTCTGTCTGCTTTTGACACGACCAGACTCGTTGCATTACAGGTCAAAAAGTCTTTAGTCATACTTTTTTCGGAAACTTTGTCAATTTTGTGATCCAAAAGATTTAAGTCATGTAAAAAATTAAATTAAATGTAAAAAAAAGTACCGTCAAACATGACAATTTTGCCCAGCCATGACAATTTTGCCCACTGCCGAAATCCTTAACAAAATCAAGTTTTAAAGTAAAAAAAGTTACTGGTATCATAAAAATTACATTTGGTAAGTATATTTTGATAGTTCCATGGCAAAACTAAATATTTAGTTTACCGCCAGCTTTAGTTGATCACTTAAACTTGAAGGTCTGTTTGTGTACATCTACAAATATTTTCAAAACTTTTGTTGTTGCGGAGTTTGTGTTGAAAGGAGGCAAATAAGTTTTATATATTTCATTGCATACAAAATAAAGACGCTATAGAACGTATTTTTGTATATCTATTTGAACAAACACAATAGATATTTAAGTGGGCAAAATTATCTTAGATTTCTTAGCTAGTGTTTTGACAATTTCGCCCACGTCTAGGGTTGTCGCTACATACTACACTGAAAAAACATTATCCAAGAAAGTCGAAAAAAACAAAGTAGAAAATATAAAAGAAAATGAAGTAAATGGCAAAAACATGATTTTAAACAAGGTAACGATGTTTTGTTCAAAGTGGCCCATAAATCAGATTTTTTGTCAAAGATTTAACAAATAAGATTTCAAAATGTAATGGGGGTTTCAACTCAAATACACGCTGAAAATGACAAGCCAGTTATTCTGTTATATATAGTTATATATATAGTTGGATAATTTATAAAGCGCCATTTTTGTGAAAATCACCTCAAGGGCGCTGTACAATTAATAAATATCCCAGTACGTCTTGCAGCTACAGAGCGCATGGACGGTTGGGATTCTAGTTCCTCGTTTTCAATTAAGATCAATCAAAAATTATAATAGATAGGAGCTAGATTACAGGACGTCTTGCAGCTACAGAGCGCATAGACAGTTAGAAATTTAGCCCCCATTTACACATTTTAAAAATTGACAAATAAATTTAGTGTATTACAAAATAATAATAATATGAATAGTAAAAAGGAGTAAGATTACAACACGCCTTGCTGCTACTAAGCGCATAGACGATTGGAATTCTAGACCCCGTTTACAAAATTAAGGTATTTTAAAGTTGAAATATGAAAGCTAGATAACCAATCATCGTGCAGCTACAAAGCGCATGGATGAGAGGAATTCCAGCAAAGTTAAAACAATATCAATAAATTTATAAAAAATAGAGTATAGTAGTAAATTGGTCAAGTGTTCATACCAAGAAGTAAGCAATAAAAAACTAAATAAATAAAGCACTGTATCAACTCCATGGTTAACAAAGGGAGATAGATGTCCGAAGAGAATCTTTTGTAGACAGTAGGTAGATATCGTCACCATGTGGTCCACTAGGCTGCTGGAGAATTTCTGGAAACGCACGTGTGTAGACCCCAGGATTACGCCTATTGTTCCAACGACTTGGTGTCCATTTTGGTCCGTATTATTTCGTTTTATGAGACGCAACATTCCTGTTCAAATTCACTTCTTTACATGAATATTACACAAACGCGTGTATAAGCGGTTTGATTTATAATTTTGTATATTATTAGAAGGCAGATATTTGAAATATTATGTATTTATCAATAAATGTCAGTTCACTTTTAGTAGCACTGTTGTAATTTTTTAATTATGGGTGTAGTGTTCTAAATAGCAAAATTTAGGTACTTTCGCGTCAAAAACTGATGCATTCTTAAACGGTTTTAAAGGATTCATATAAAATTTTATGATTTTAAGGTTACAGACGCACTATTTTTGTAAGTTTCCATTGTTCACTATTTGTCACATATTTTGTTAAGAATAAAGTATAAAACAATGCTATTAAATAAATAGTCTTCTTTTTTCCACTGTTTGTTGAAACATGACTACACTACTACACACTAATGATTTATAAACATAAACTCATTGTTTTCTAACATATAACAACTTATTTTCAGATTTATTATAAGATTATAAGCTACGGTTGGGGAGGAACTATATTTCACGCCCAGCCCGTACGGTGGCTGAGCGTGAAGTCATTTAAACTTTTTATACCACACAGCAATTAGTAAACAATCCATCCGATTTTTCTCTGCCCTCAGGATCAAAAAATACCTACACCTTATAGAGGAGAACATTGAAAAAAATGTCATAGCGACACGGAAACAACAGACTTTGATGCCTACTCAGTTGATGAATCAACAGATTTCGAGACATTCATCATAAGTCATTACGACGAATATGAACAACGTGCCTCCGAATCTTCGGCCGAGGAAAACGAAAAAACAGTGTCTGATCCGCTTGAAATTAATAACGGTGAAGAAGTCGCTTTCGTTTTAGAAAAGTTTTACACTGTTGATACGCAAAATGACAAATATTATGTCGGTTAAGTTATCAGCGCATCAACTACCACAATTTTAATATTGTTATGTCATTTGTAAGACGCAAACGTAATGGAGCTTTGTGTGATCTCAAGTTGAGGATATTGCTGATGTATTTAATTGGAACATAGTGAAATTTTTACCTGAGCCTGTAATCTTGCGTCAAAGTTTTCAAAAATTCAATGTAAATCTTAGAAACTGCAAGATTGTGTCATTTTCTGTGAGTAAATTAAAAATTGTTGATTAAAAAATTTAAAAAAAAAAAACAATTTTAATTTTTACCATTCAAAAATAATGTAAAAATATCCGACCACCTTTTAGAAAGTTTTATTTATTAAATTTGCCAGCTTTTTGTGAAATTATGAAAACTTATTTTTATTTTAAATGTTTTTTGTATAAATATTTTTAACAGTCTAAAGAAGAAAATAAAACATACAAAATATTATGAATTCTGTACATAAAATACAATTTTAAAGTATAGGTAATCTAGCAAATAATTGCACTGCTGTACAAAAAAATCAGGATCGTTTTTTTTTTCTACACACACATTTAAAGAAAAATCGCATCAGAACTGAAATGGTTCGTAAAAAAAAAATGGCTTATGCCTAGTCAAACACGAACAAACTAAAAGGATTAGAGATAAACTCCTTTGGTTTTGTTAAAAATCCAATTATGTGCCAACCCTGGCCCACAAATCCACATTGTATAGAAAAATTGAGGAAATAGTTGACAATTTTGGCCGACCGGATTTTTTCATTGATTTTATAATGGTGATGCCTCAATGATGCTATTGTTTAAACGTTTTTTTCGCCCAAAATGTAGTAATAAACCGTATAAGGATGATAAAACCAAAAATAACAGTTAATTACCAAGTGGGCAAAATTGTCAACAAGTGGAGATAATTCTCCGTTCGAGAATGTGAAAATTTATAAAATATCTAAATAATTGTACACACTGTTTTAAAACACTTTTCATATCTTTATTTTTTTCTCTTTATATTTACATTAAAAATACATATTTAATAAAATATATCTAAGACAAAGATCCTCTCCTTTTGTAAAAACCAGTTCAGAACTTTATTCTCCATGCACATTATCATATTTCCCATATCCTTACTATTAAATCACTTATCAGATGTTCTCCGTACAGCTCACAGATCTGTCGATGAATGCGGGTTGGTTTAATGTTCTTCGCATTAACGAAACCATTCTCACAAGCGGCGGGGATTTAAATTTTATCCGGCATTTCAAACAAGCACCGCGAAGCATACACGACACTCAGCTTAATGATTTGACTCCTTCTCAATAGGCCAGGGTGAGTACCACTCAAGTTCCAGCGTTTTAAACTTTTCGATACCAGCTGCTGTCTATGTGATGATGAAACCCCTCAAGATGTTCCCAACTCGTTGATGCATCAGCCCCCTTTTCAGCGTCGAAAGGCATAGCCCGGAGACGCGATGCAGAAGTGTTTGTGGGGATTTAAGGCACATCTATTTCGTTATAAGTCTCAATGACTTATCACAAGAGGTAGTATCTTTCATGGTTAGGATAGCACAGGTAATAAGGACAATAAATGATAAAAGGACACAATATGCCTATCTCTTCAATAAGCCGGCTTCTCTTAAATGAGTTTTCTTTCTTGTTTTTCTTCATTAAGTAAATGCGGAAAAGCTTCTATAAAGGTCTACAGCTAAAATTTCTTTCCTTTCCTAACACCCGACAAACGCGTGATTGTATAACCACGCGTTGTAACCCGGTCCCGTGTTTTCACGTGGTTTACCAGCCGTCTAAAAATGTGCATTTTATTGACATGAAGTGACTTATTTTATAATTTTTTCGTAGTTCTGTGAATAGCAAATACTCGAACCATTCTAAAACTGTCATCTGATTTGCAATATTGATAAATATAGGGATCTCCTTTATCGATTGAAACCTTTTTTTTCTTCACGGCTTATCGTGGCCGTTTGCCATATCGCTATTCGCCATTATGGTTTCGCTCAATCACGCTTGCAGGGTACGTTTGATTTTGAAGATTGAGATTCAGATTAAGTTTCAGTTGATTTAACCCAGCATTTTTATGATTATAGCACTTTTAAGAAACCCCTGAAACTTCACAAAAATTGGCCAGGCGCAGGGTAAGTTTGAATCGCAAGAATCACAAATAGATCTTAGGTTCTGGATATACCTCGTATATCAAACTTGATTAATTAGAAAATAAATACAGTAAAATGCCGTACGAAATTGCGTCACTCATCACTAAGTTCAAGCTTGTGGTATCGGACCATCAGATCTTCGTCAGATTGTTTAGAAGTCGGTGCGTTGTTGATTTTCCACCATTTGGCTTCTATTAAATTTTTAACTCCACCGGATCGCAGAAGAAAGGCCCCACCAACAGTACAGACGGCAAGAAGAAGTATGGTCAAACAGATGATTAGTACCTCTGACATCGAATCTTTGTGATCTCCTTCTGAAACATAGAATATAAAATAATAATATGAAAGGTATACGGCAAAAATAAGCTATTAACAAATAGCGAATTTTATAGGAGCGCAAAGAGAATAATACAAATATGTGAGCTACCAATGAACAAAATGACTCGCCTACAGTCTGTATTAAATGCTGCAGCGAGACTTATTTTTGGAATATCTAAGTTCAGCCATATCACTCCATTACTTCGGGAATTACACTGGCTACCACACTAATCCACAGAGGGTGGAATACAAAACCCGTGGTCTTATTTATTAATCATTGCACAACTCTGCTTCGGAATATCTAATGGAACTATGCATTACAGATGAACTAGCTGACAGGCGTCGTACGCTTAGATCAGCTACGTCTACAGCGAGAGAAAAGGTACCTCTACTCTAATTTAAAAATGGAAACTTAATGTCTCCGACTGGCATCCCTTTCATAATTTTTTTGTTGGTCTGGTGCCGATCTGTTAGCGAAAGGTGGGGCGAACAATACATTTACAGCTAAATTTGATGCACGGTATTCTTCTCGGTAGAAGGAAAACATTTTTGAGGAGGGAATATGTTCAAGTGGACCTACTAACTTTTTGGATTTATCAACAATGTTTTGAGTTCGACCAAATTTTTGTAGACAAAAACTGTATTCCACCCACTAGGGAGCTGTTAATATAACCATATTACAACAAAGATGGAGAATATTTCAAAAAATAAGTGTAAAAATTGAAAAATATTTTCAGGCGTTTCCTAGTATGCAGGTGAAATAATTCAGTCAGATGAATCTCATCCACTTAAATAAAGGTTTCAGCTCTTCAATTTCACAGACACGAACAGATGGAAGAGTTGAAGGAAAACAGATGTTAAAATATTGGTAGAATGGTGATTGTTACGCCAATAACAGGTCATAAGCCCTGTAGATGCCTAGACTTCTGTATTCCCTTCTCTAAAATGTTCCCCATCTCCGTTGTAATATGTAAATATTAACAGCTCCCGAAGGGGGTGAATCCAGGTCCTGTCTACAAAAATTTGGACCAACTTAAAATATTGTCGACTCTGTGTAAGTCAGGATTTTTGGTTACAGTTATGTTTTTCATTTCATTAAAAAAAAATTAACACTTACCTTCATTCTCTACCAGCTTTTCACTTTTTGTCATGTCTCCATTATTATTTTTTAGTGGACTCTTGGCAACATTTCCATCTTGGCTTGGCTTCAAATCTTTATTTATATTTATCATCTCAACTTCGCTGTCCGGTGCGGACTCAATTTTTGGTTGTTTCGAAGCTAATTCACTTTTGGTCTGATTTTGTTTTGAATATACGCTTTTTATTAAAGTCACTGCCGCCATTTTGACGCTTGATACAGGAGTAGTGTAAGAGATATTACTTTGTTTGTTGATTGATTTTGAAAGAACGACTTCTTGTTTCTTGGTTATATTTGTTTGTGTTCCGGTGGTGGTTGTTTCGATTTTATTTAGACCGTCCTTTGTTTTATTGGTTGAATTTGCATCATTTTGTTTATTTTTTGATTTTGGATCAACATCAGCCATAGGTTTTGTGTTGGAAGATTTGGTAGATGAAGCTAAGTCAGGTGATATTGTTCTGTCTGTAATTAAAATAAAAACGCATTTTGAATAATGTTGTCGTAAAACTGACAAAATCTATAAATTGGGAACAGGCACGCAATGATCCAGGGAAAGACAGATGCTCGGTGTATGTCTGAATAAATAAACAAAGAAGATATCATGGATCGTACAGAAAAGTTAAGATGGCAGTGGGGAAGACACTTGGCGAGACAAAATTATGACAGGTGGACCGCCAGAATCGTATACTATAATGGAGACCATTGGTAAACAATAGAGGTGATGGAAAGCCAAAAAAAGATGGGCCGACGACATTGCTTTGATAGCTGATAGATAATGACTACGCATGAAAAAAGCAAAGGACAGAAAAGGGTGAAAATGTTTGAAAGAGACTTATATCCAGCATTTGAATAATGAAAAAGATGTCGGGGTTGTTTAATTGATCCTTTTACTGATTCATCATTTAGTTATCTAGTATTAAGAAAAGTTAGGTGAGGGATATTTCATTGTTATTTCAACTGATTAATAAGTTAGTTATCTAGTGTTAGGTTAGGTAAGGATTGTTTCAATGTTATTTCAACTGATTAATCAGTTAGTTGTCTAGTGTAAGGTTAGATTAGGTTAGGTGAGGGTTGTTTCATTGTTATTTTGACCGATTAATCAATTAGTTATCTAGTGTTAAGTTACGCTAGGTTAGGGTTGTTCTATTGTTGCTTTGACACATTAACAAGTTAGTTAACTGGTGTTGCACAGCATTTCTGAGGATATATATGTATTTATTTATAGTTTACTTAGAATTCTGTTGGAAAAATTCAAACCGTCAAAGCAGGACTCTATATAATCTGCACAGCATGTTCCTTCATCTTCACACCCGTCCAAGCAGGAACAGTCTCCCTCTCCTTTCTGAACATTTCTTATATTACATCGGTTTACACAAGACCCTAAAAAAATAATAAACGTAAATCAAATTTGTTTGCTGAAGAATCAGTAAAAAAAGAGTGGAATACTTTGAAATCGGAAGAAAAACTTATTAAAAACATGGGCTGGGTTAAAATATTACTTTCACATTCACCATTCTACCTATAGGTTTTCCATATTTACGTGCGACATTTTCTGTATGTGCTTGGTTTTCATATAACTTAAATCACTTAAGGTGTACTCTCTTAGGTTTGCCTTCGACCCAATGAAACTTAGCTCAAACCACGTAAGGGTTATCTAGAGCTGCAGATTGAATAACCATCTTGCTAGAATGAATCTTTCTGAAATTTCTAGATGTAGGAAACACCTTTACACATTCTATGTGAATGCTATGATTTATGTCACAAAATAAGCGACATCATCGGGGGATCACTGGTCATATCTGAAGATGTTAGAGCACTAGCCCCCTACTTAATACTTGACTTAAGGATCTGGGCTTGGAGGGGGTGATTTAGTTATGTGAGAACACTCACACTCCACTCTTTAAAGGCCCTCCACGCCAGGATCTTTAAAGACCCGTGCTTGGAAGGTGAAAACTAATTTACGGGAATCCATCACAATATATCTACATAAGTCACAGTGATGTGTGTGGAGCATCGAACTCAGGTCAACGACACACCATAGCACGCGTAAGTGAAATTGATACACGCAACACTAGCCTCGATCCAGGCGGTTATCATTGACCTAAGTAACGCAAATTCGATTGTTCGTCAGTCCATCGCCCTAGAGGACATTACCTTCCCTCCGTCGTAGTGGGAGACCAGGAAACAAAGGAATCCAGCGTATTAAAGGAAGACCCGTTTCATGGACCACTACACATCTCTTCAGTACTCTTTACGGACGTTACTATGTCCGTCGTCATTTTATATCAAATCTTTAATTTGTAATTGAATGTATAATAAATAATTATATCAACGTCTAAAGCTGTTTCTTCTGTCTACGCTCCGACTGGTGTAGATACTCCTCAACACTCTACGTACGAACTTCTACAAAGGTAACGAGCTCATATAACACTGACTCCCTTTTTTCCAAATAAGAATAATACATTTGCACGCGTTTTGGCCCACTTTAGAGAATGAGTATGAGAAAACTAGCAACATCTATTGTTGGAAAAGGTAATGTGGTTTGTGTACACCAGAAGTCGTTATATTTAATCAGTTATCAAGACCAAGATAGGCAAACAAAAGATTTGTATAGTAATAACATTTATCAATTATATTTACCTTGTTTAAATGGCGAATTTGTTGAGGTGACATTTCCTCCAATTTTTTGAGCACACAACGAATATTGAAGAATAGCAACATCATCTATTGCTATGTTACTCAAGTATCCGGGTGGATTGCCTTCAATCACTATCTTCAGGAAGAAAAACTTTATTTAAAATATTTTGTGTATGCCATGGCAGTTGCTGTTCCTAGTTCTTATATGAAAGACATTGCTACATGAGACATTCAGGACTGTTTATACAAATAAATGAAGAGAAAAATGGCAAAAATAATTTAAAGCCACATACGAGTGTTAAACTTCGTTCAGAATAATTTTATTGCAGATTAGTGATTGGTGAGACATGTAGCGGAAAAAAAATGAGCGGTTTGTAAAGTAATAGTTATTTTCCAAACTGACAACATGGGCAGTGGGTAAAATGGCCGACAATTCGTCCAGATAAATATTCCAACAAGAGACCTATATTTAATTAACACTCCTTGCTTCATCTCTTGTCAGGATCGCTCACTGTCATCAGCCGTTTTGCTGAGGACTTCCCTGAGAACGGAATAAAAGTCTCTTTTATTGCTTTCGCTTGATGAGGTAAAATTCTTCAATAATCACAGTTTGAGTAGGTATGAGTGGTGGCAAAAGTTGGTTTGCAACCAGTAGTCTTTGGGTAAGTCTACTGCTTTTGGCTGCGCTGCCGGCGAGCGGACTTGAATATCACTTGGGGGCGTTCTGGTGCTCCAGAGAATAGTAACTAACGTTTCCTACCACTGTCGACATAAAGGGATTTGAACTGGGTGAAGGATTTATTTATTATATTTACACTTCCTCTTGCCCCTACATTGTAGACGATGAGGGGTTTTTTTTTAGAGCGACAGTGAAAAGGACGTTGTAAGTTGTAAATGTAAATATTTGTTCGCGCTTTTCTTTACTGAATTTGGCTGGTAGAGGAAGAAATATGATTAATTCGTGATGAAAAAAAAATTGCTTGCTTGTATGAGTGAATTCGAAGAAAGACATTTAGTCTTTAAAATGGATTCAGGTGGTGGATGCTTTCAATGTCATCAGGCGATGCAGTCATCAAACTTTTACCGGAGATGCGGAATGGTACACTCGTATTATGAAGGTATTGGATTTTTTTTATGAAATGAAGGGCGGTGAATGACAACAAAAATGTGATATTCTCATGACTAAGTGAGAGTATTTTTAGTACACCCGTACACCGGCGCCGATGAAGTAAATAGTAGAAGATCTTCAGAGATTATACATGACGTTGTTTTAATTCATCGTACAGTGTCATTGTAAATCCTAGGAAATATTGTAGCACCTTGGTGCGACTGGTGTGGTAATTCCATAGCGCCAAAACTAGCGAGCTGTTACCTCCTTCCGTTTTCTTGCTGATCTGAATCTGAACAAATTAGAGGCTCAACCAGTGATTCTGGCATCTGTACTAAAAGAGGAGGGGAAGTTTTTACGCTACATACAGTTCAAAAAGGTAAACAAGTAGATGAAATTTGCTACCAAACTTTAGTGTCTGGGTTGAGGTTACCATTGCTCTCCACCAGAAGTGTCATGTTTGCGTCCCGTTTTTCTGACATGAACTGCCCACGAATAGTAAGCGGTAGACGTCCAGGACGTCGAGAACCTGATCCCTCGTAAAATAGGCAAGCAAGAAAACGAGAACAATTTACCAAAATCATTACCTGAAAATCATCCGGCATCACATTCAGATCGAAGAAACCTTTGTTCCACATGTCTCCATGATTTACATTTGTTTCAAACATGGTATATTTTGCTCTAAGTTCTCGATCGCTGGCAATACTGGCCAAAGTGACGCTTGAAGGGTGTACCAAGATGGTGAGGTTACCAGCCCCCGTGAGGACGCGTCCGTACATGTGGTAGTAGAAACTGAAGCAGCCGGATTGAGACAAGTTGGCTGGGTATACAGGAGAGATGAGGCGAACTGTGATGTCGGTTTTAAAGGTAAAGCTTTTGATAAACATGTAGTGACCTGGAAATATAAAAGAGACTACTTTTAACTGCCATGTCATAATTATTTTCATACATAGGGCGCTTTATTGGCACGAGTCATTGACATTTATTGCAACAGAGAGGGAAAATAGTTTAACACCTTTATGGCTACGGTATCACATGAGTCTACATAGGATACAAGACTTGATATATCTCTCTTATTTTTTTTAAATGATAAAATTGTATTTTATGCAATCTTCAGATAAATATTTTTATACCCGAATTAGAAAGTAAAATTTGTATAAATATACATGATTTTTATATAAAAAATATTTATCCTTGCTATGCGAAGAATAATTAAATGAATGAAAGGTTGCCAATACGACAATAAATTTGTTTGACTGTATAAGAAAGAGCACGAGGATAGAACTTATAACAACGAGGACAGATACACAGTTCTATGGCTGGTGTTTGTGCGAAAGAGATGAAAGCATCCATTTAACAAGATAGATACATGTACCATGCATAAGGCAAAGAAAACAACACTAGCGTGTATTTTGCCTATTCGTTCGAATCAGTATGTTATTGGCAGTAGGCGGGAGCGTACGCTAGTTAAATGACCGGCATAATTACGATTTTGAGTTTCTTTTGCCTAAACAGGCCTAAATTATATTATTGTTTTTTATGAATTAAAGAAAAAGAGTTATTAAACGGTGTGCCTTTATGTTTTTTCTTTCAAATGTCTGTACTTCTGATAATCCAACTTTTGCTTTATGTAACATGAAGTTACAGCACTGTATCCAAAAGAATTTTTAAGCACAAAAATATGGAAATTTAGGCAACGGAGCTTATGACTTGTAATTTTACAGAATATAAAATTCACCATTCTGCCTATGTTTAAAGGTCCACAATTCCCCTACTCTTGCATCTATTGACATTTGAGAAGTAAAATAGCTGAAACCCTTGTTAATGCGGGTAAGATTAATCTGGCTGAGTGATTTCACCTACTTTTGTAGTAGTCACCCAGGAATAATTTCTCAGTGTTAGCGGACCTACTATCATATTAAGAACAATACAGAAATTGAATCATGTATTTCTTGTATGTAAAAAAAATATTATTAAAACATTCAACTGACTATTAACAAACTGCTGATACGAGCGGATGTAAAATCGCTGAGAAACATGGAATTAGTACACGACCTCAAAGAAAGTAAAATGAACATTGGACACAATATATAAGTAGTAACACCTTTAGTTGCACAGTCAGTTACAGTCAATCTGCTACAACTATGCGGTTACAATATACAGTTACAACAGGTAGTTAGGACATTCATACACTCAGCCACAACATGTAGTCTAATTCAGTGCCCAGTGACTCAACGTAAAACGTCTACGTTTACCGTCTCGTGACTCTGTTTAAACGACATGTAATAAACACGCATCACAGCGTATTATTGTTTTCTCCCGCCTCCAACTGGATGCTTTTTCCAACCATCAAATCCTACACTTCTTACACCAGTTATTCAGCAACATTTTTGGTTAAGCCGATAATTTATTCCAATGTATTTTAGCCAGAAGAATCGTATGTAAGTAGACACTGGCTAATTTTGATTTGTGAGGTTGCCACGCCTGACGGGGCATTTGTTGGTTGGTAACACTGCTCGTCCTCCGCGCCATTCTTCGCTTTTTTCAACGAGTTATGTTCACACGCTTTTCTAATTGTTGAAAGTATTTCTCGCTTTTTTTCGCCATAAAGGTTAATATAACGCCGCGAACATTTATCATCCATCGCCATTAATCATCATCCGCCGCGCCGCCTCCAGACTCCATACAATTGTGTGCATGCAGTTTTTCCGATCACCAGTTTCTCCGTTAGCGCGTGAGCTGATCGCCGACAAAGAAGAGGACTCAACACCAGGTTGGTCAGTGTTTTTACTTATTGATTTTCTCTGGTTCGAGTACATTTTAGTAAATTGTTGGCTGCGCAATCCACTAGCTCACATTGGCAGTTTTGGAGAAAATAATTCAATTGTCCGCTATAGAAAAAATATATTTAAATTCGCCTTTGCGAGTATAGTCTATTGACTATAGTCTATTGACACGGCTTCTCCGATTTCAAATACGTCTAAATGCTTGTAAACAATGCTGAAGACGATGGGTATGAGACGACGATGATTGTAAAACAGTTATTATACGTTAGAAATCCATTTTGGACAAATTTGGAAACAATGAGCTTGAGGTTGAGGTATGAGGTTCTTACAAAAGCAGAAAGAACATTAAGAGCAGGTTTTATATATCAACAACCCAATTCTTCAATAACTTTGTCATTATATCATTACTTGCCTTTTTTCCCTTCTCCAAGGGTATGATCATACAAGGGTCCGATTCTCGTTGGGTAACCTGAGTCACTCATCCTTCTTATCCAATTAACACTTTGTTCTGGGTCGTGAACCCACCCGCACAGCTCAGGATCTTCAAAGTCACAAAAAGTCGCAGGAAGTGTGGTGGAGTTGGCTGAAATAAAATGGACATATAAATATTTTTTTCTGTTTAATAGCAAAGTCAAATGCTCCAACTAGATAGAAAATATGCACCAAAAGAATACCTTTACAAGTAGGTGGGACTCCATTCCAGTGAGTTCCGTTGCAAAAAGTGATATTGTTTCCTTGCAATATATATCCCACGTGGCAGAAAAATCTCACGTAAGAGCCGTTGTGAGAGATGTCTTTAATTCCATTAACAACATCTCCTACTTCTGGACAACCGGGACCTGTAATTTTTTTACAAATGCATTTTAAACGGCTTTTTTGAGTATGTACACTGGTTTGTCACTTGCGTCTGCCCCGGTCAGACTTTCCTGGGAAACGCAAAGCTACCCTCTGAAACAGAGTCAAAACACAAAGTCGAAAGGTAGTGCGATTCAAACTCAATAGCCTTGAAAAGGTCTTTTCACCCAGTCCAAATGGTCTAGAGAGACGAAAGCAGTCAACTGGCAGGCCGAAGTGAATAGCGGTGAGCGGGAGTACACAGAGCGACGAAACGAAGAAAAACACTTGTTCGCTGTTCAGAGTTTGGAACTTGACTGATTTTTAATTAACATTACACGCCTTATAAAGCATCGTGCGTCATGCTCAAACAAAACGTTGCACCGGCTGGCCTACCCCCACCACTTGAGGTACACTGTCGGCCACAGGTATCGTAAATAGCGCGCGCCCCACCCATACGGGCTATTATACCGGGTAAACACAATACAACGGTCCTTTTTAGGGCTTTAAAAATTCGGTTTATATTTTTTGAAATTCTCTTGGCTATATTTCCCCCGGTGTCAAAAGACGCCAGGCCTGAAAGCAAACCATTTGTCTTTATTGAGGGCCTAGCACTCAGTTAGCAAATACTAGGGTATCTAGCTATATTTATCCGTTCATTATATTTATTTTTATTAATCTGCTTATAATTTACAACTAGTTATATGTTTTAATATATTCTCTGTCAATACTTTTTTAATGTTTTTAATCAAAAACATTCAAATTCCACAGAATAATAAGACTGAAGATAATATTCAAAGCCCAAATTTATTAAAGTAATATGTAGAATTAAAACATTTAAAAATTAGGTGTTTTACAGTGAAGCAATAATAAAATGCAATGTTGCAATTTTTGTTCAAGTAATCACTAAGCGGTTAAATATAATATAATTTTACATTTCCTCCTGGCTCGTGGAATGTAACTAAAATCTCCTAGAATCCATTCCTGTATGATAATTTTTATTGGTTGCAAAAGGTTCAAGTTGTGACGAGCGAAACAGTGGGGTTAGATTTCAATTTGTTTTTAACTTGTAAAGAAGGATATGTCACTTTTAAAAATAATAACTGGAATAGCGGTTTTTAAGATGGTATGTTTATGCATTCTGGAGGGCTCTAGATTTTTTTTAATTCTGAACGGTGGGCAAAATAAGTTTGAGAACTTGCAACCTAACTTAATAAAATGAGAACTTATAAACCAGCTCGTATCTATGCAGAGAATGAAGGCAATTAGCCACGAATTTAAATGTCATCTATTATGCGCTTGTAGCGCATCTATTCAATTATACGACATTGATTCATTTATATATATATATTTTTTTATTAAAAAAGAAATATTTGCGTTCTTATAATTTACGCAAATATTTAATTTTGAGGGCCATTTTCAACGAGTTGTAAATAACTCATTAGAAAATGGAAATCAAGTTGAGGTAGAGTGGGATTCGAACCACGGATCTTTGATCCGCGAGTCCGAGACACTAGCCACGAGACCACAACCCGATTCGAAATATATTCAATAGACAAAATCTCATGACTTACTGACACAAATAGGTGGTTCTGAGTCCCAAGAATAGTTGACACATGCCGAGTACTTTTGTCCAACTAATTGATATTCCAAAGCGCAGTCATATTTGACGAGTTTCATTTTCTTTGATATAACGACTCTGCCATTGGCGATATTACCGGGGCGATCACACGACTTTGGCAATCCTGAAATGAGAAATATTTCATTATTATTTCAAAGTGTGAAGAATATATTTCAACTGTAAATAGGGTCTAGAATTACAAACTGCTCATATGATCTGTTGATCTTAAAAAACTATTCTCTTTAATATTATTTAATTATTTTTTTTTTTAGAAAAAAGAAATATTAGCCTTCTTACAATTTACCCAAATATTTAAATTTTGGTGACCATTTTCAACGAGTTGTAAATATAACTCACTATTTGAAAATGGAAATTAAGTTGGGGTAGAGTGGGGTTCGAACTCCGGATCTCTGATCCGTGAGTCCGCAACACTCTTGTATAATCTTTCTTTTAATACGGGGGTCTTCCCAGAAACATGGAAGACGTCAAAAGTAACACCTATACATAAGAGTTGATCTAAATCATCAGTAAAAAATTACAGACCTGTAGCTGTTCTTTCTGCACCAGCGAAGGTATTTGAAATTATCATATTTAGAATCGTCACTTCCCGAGTAGAGCCATTTATTATTGATGAACAACATGGGTTCAGGAAAGGCCGCTCGGTTGAAACCAATCTAATGGTTTTTACAAACTACGCCACGGAAGCTCTGGATGCAGGACATCAGGTAGACTGTTCATATAATGACTTCGCCAAGGCCTTTGATACTGTCGACCATTATGTCTTATTAAATAAGCTGTATGAGATCGGTTTCTCGGATGGTATGTTAAAATTAATGGCAAACTACCTCCAAAACAGAAACCAATACGTCTCCTACGGTCTATTTGCGTCAGAGTGTTTCCATACTTTCTCGGGTGTCCCGCAAGGCTCTAACCTGGGTCCATTGTTGTTCTCAATTTTCATTAATAATATTAAAAATGTAATTTTGAACTCCCGTTTTCTGTTGTTTGCGGATGACTTAAAACTATTCTTAAAGGTGACAACTTCTGACGATTTTCGTCTTCTCCAAGCGGATATATCTAATATGTCTGAATAGGGAAGGCGAAACAAACTTAGGTTTGATGTTTCCAAGTGTTCGGTCACGTCTTTCACTGGGGCCCAAAAAAATCTTTTTTTTCGCTACAGAATGAACGATCAGAATCTGATACGAACATCGAATGTTAAAGATCTGGGCGTTAGATTTGTGAGCACTCTGACATTTCATGAACACATAGAGACAATCAGCATTGAAGATGTCAGGATTTGTTCTGCGTACTGCCAGGGTTTTCGAAAATACCCGCGTACTGAGAACTCTTTACAACTCCTCGGTGCGAAGTAGACTCGAGAGTGGCTCGATGATTTGGGGGCCACATGAACTGAAGTACTCTCTTATGATAGAGAAAATCCAAAAGAAGTTTCTGAGATATCTCTACATGAGAGAGTGCGGGTATTATCCTTGGCTCTACCCGACCGAGTTTCTCCAGGGTATGCTCGGCTACAACAGTTTAGAGACTAGAAGGAATGTGTATTTGACTACTCATTTTTATCGATTGTTGCGCGGCATGATCGATAATTCTGAAATTATGATGAGCATTGGTTTGTATCTTCCTGATAATTACCTAAGACAGCGTCAGCATAGATTGTTTCATATTCCGATATACAGGACCAATCTAGGGAGACTAGGGAGACCGTAGGGATGGTCATGCTTGTTGGAAGGGCTACCGCTATGCTGAACAAAATCGCTCTGGATATTGATCTGTTCCATGTATCCGAAGGGGTTTTCCGGAGCAGGATTCTTCTACTACTTTGACATGAATCTCTTTCGTGTATTTTTTTTTATTTTTATAATATGTACGTATTGAATATATTTTCGTAATGTAAATGTTATATTTAAAATAAATGAATTGA
Source organism: Micrasema longulum (assembly GCF_059751315.1). Lineage (NCBI taxonomy): Eukaryota > Metazoa > Arthropoda > Insecta > Trichoptera > Brachycentridae > Micrasema > Micrasema longulum. The sequence continues at coordinate 265,525 of NW_028277579.1, read as the reverse complement.
ATTGATTTAAACACTAGCCACAGAACCACAACCCGATTCATTTGAATTTTAAGGTTTAAAGTCATTAGTTGTTGGCGCACTTTTCTAAAACAAATCTAGTCCACTTTTGAGCATATTTAGACTACACATTGAGACCAGCTCTTGTGGCAAATTATTTCAATCATCAACAACCCTGTTGCTCGGGAAATGATTCCGTGGATTTAGACTGAATCTGGTTTTCTCCAGCCTGTGTTGACTGGTTTTCTCCAACTGTGGGTCTTGTTTAAGCTTGAACATGAGATTGGAATTTGGGTGGCTACAGTGACAGTTGAGTATCTTGTATGTAGAGACATAGAGATCAGTGGTGGTGTTTTGGATTATCTCTACCCCCTAGAGAGTGGTTAACTTGGGGATATTTATTTTTACACTGATGATTAAACGTCAAAAAATATGAACACGTGAAATCAAACATGACGATTTTCATTTAGAACATTATTGCGACCATAGAATTAAAAATAGTCCAGAAACCGCATACTCACATCAAACAGAAGGCGACTAAACTACTCATAAATGAGTAGGTTTACGTTTTGACCCATTAGTTTCTTTGTAGACGTCGCTCAGTACGTTACTTCTGATTTGAACTCAACTATGCCACACTGTGTCCTTTTAAAGTGTAGAAATACTGCTAGGATTTTAAAGAAATAGGATAGGATCACATTTCATGTGTAATTAGCAAATGAATGTGTAAGTAGCAAATGCATTACTTAAAAATTAAATTATTTTTCCATCTGTCAGATTGACGAAGAAACAAAATGAACATTTCGTTAGTGTTGCCGGGGTAGTAATTTTTTTTTACCCTATTTTGCTCATCTAATGAGAGAACGAATGAAAATTGGACCTCGGATTAAACAACTCTGTGGTGGACATTTGACCGGCATTATCTTTAAAACATCAAATATTATTTAACACGATATAAAAATATCCGTTTTATGTAAAACAAGATTTTATGTTTTAAGTTCAAAGTTCATTAATTCAATTACTCTTATTATTAAATGACCCTTTACTTATTTACTCTGTTGTGTCAATCAATATTTCCGCGTGCACAATAAAATTTGAGAGAAATAAACTGATTGCTTTTTTCCCCCTTACATTTGTGTTATAATTATATTTGTTCCCATCGTGCAACATTCCGCGGTGGCATCACGAATGCGCGCAGCGAAGGTGAGGCATAGTGGGGGTATTATTGGACACAGTCCGATGTATTCAAATATGATTCTACGCTCCTTCTGGACTATTCTTAATTCTATGCATAAAGTGTTATTTGTTAACAATTTTTGATTATGTCCAAATGCTTGCAGACTGGCTGGATTTCCTTCCTAGGGAGTTGTTCATATTTAAATTCATTTCAACAGATAGGGAAAACATTTTTGAGAAGGGAATATGGAAGTCTAGGCATTTACAGGGCTTATGACCTGTCATTGGCTGGTTTAAGTGGCCACTTTACACACTGTGTAATCACCCACGTGATAAAGGTTTCAGCTCTTTTACTTCACAAAAGTCAACAGATGGAAGAGTTGAGGAAATGTGGATGTTTAAACATGGCAGAATGGTGAATGTTACACAGTGTGTAAAATAGCCACTTAAACCAGCCAATGACAGGTCATAAACCCTGTAAATGCCTAGACTTCCATGTTCCCTTCTCAAAAATGTTTTCCCTATCTGTTGAAATAAATTAAAATGTTATTTGTTATATTATATTTATTTATTATGTACTTGAACATAATATAAAAATAATGTAAACGAATGCCTTGACACAGGTTAGGCTCAGCAGGGGCGAACCGTCCATATAATCGATTATTCGCAGATTACCATTATATTTCACTACCAATAATAATGTTTTATAGTAGTTTTAATTATAGAAGAACAAATTAAATAATCTATATTTATTATAAATTAACGTCACTGTTTATATCTTCCTCAAAAAATAAATATAAGCTGCCAAATGCGCACCCAGCGCATTGCCCGGTTCCGATTATTGCAGCTTATTTTTCAATACAAATATAAAGTTTCATATTATATTATTTATTGACTCGGCGTTAACATTGTGGAATAACATATTGAATTGTATAAATAAAACAACTTTGTTTTTAGTCCACTGAGTTTATATATTTAACACGACATGTTTCGGACACGCAGTACTGTCCATCTACAGGTGTATTTAAAAACTAAACATAAAATTACAAAGAGATCATCACCGCTACTTAATATATTCCCACTTTCTAGACCCCCTACCCCCCATTCCACCCCTTCCACACTTAGTTCCTCCCCCACCCCTGTCAGTACCTAAACTTTCTCTTTGTAATTTTATGTTTAGTTTTTAAATACACCTGTAGATGGACAGTACTGCGTGTCCGAAACATGTCGTGTTAAATATATAAACTCAGTGGACTAAAAACAAAGTTGTTTTATTTATAAAATAAAGTTTCATGTGTGAAATAAATAAATAAAATAATTTGGCAATTATCGCCAATGCAAATATTGTTTAGTTGAAATAGAGAGTAAAGACGCAAACCTTCTACTACATAATAAGGTCCGTTGGCTTTGAGGAAACCTTTTTATACGAAAATAAATTTGGCTCGCTAAAGAAATTTATATTCTTGTACCGCTGATATTTGACTTGTTTGACTGATGAGTTTGCCAACCCATGGCTTAGATCATCAAAAATTAAAGCTTTAAGGGCTCAGGGAGAGTTTTTAGAGATCAAGTCCGCAATGAAAAAATAAAACGGACCTGTGTACTTATTTCCACTCAATTCCCTTCAGGAGTTCAACCTTAGAGTAGCCATCGAGCGAAAAACACTCCTCCAGTATTCTATAGTCCTTAAAATATAGCTTGATTAAAAGACAGCTGCCAAACTAATGTCGCTAGTGGAAATTACTGATCACTGATCGTGTACCGATCAAATCTATTTAATTAGTTTTCTCATACAAACATTCCGAAAATTGATCTTAAAACGCAAAAACAAGCTTATTATAGTGTGTTTAAGACAGTTATTTACTGAAAAATAAGACATGAAATACTTTTTTTCATAAACAACACCAAATAAATATTAACATATTTCAACAGAGATGAAGAAAATTTAAGAGAAGGTAATCCAGTACTTGTCTACAAAAATTTGGACAAACTCAAAATATTGTTGATTAAATAAATATCTTTTTTATTCGATCGATTTACATAGATCAGTTTGTCCCATCTCATTACATTACATTTTTTTTTTTTGCACCACAACAGGCCAGGAGGCCTAATTACAGTGGTGAATTACATCACAGAGCACCCAGGCTTGAGAAAAATCACAGTTTTATTTTTTTGTGTTCTCACCGGGAATCGAACCCAGAACCTTCCGTGCGTAAGTCAAGCGTCTTGACCACTACACCACGGAGGCCGCCGAACTCTCTAACATTTTTGCAAAATGTAACCTTGTAAGAACGTCGTTAATAATAAGTTTGGTTTAGTTTTGAAGCTGATTTTATATGTTGATTTATATGTCAAGCATTGTATTAAAAAAAATGATTAACATGCCAGATACGAATGATTTTTCGTGTCTCAATATAAATCACTCCTTAGACGTTACTACAAAGTTATGACGTCACTTTTGCTGACAACTGTCGTTCTAATCAAGCTATATTTTAAGGACTATAGTTCTATTATTCAAACAGAATTGTATTTTTCAACTGCCCAGACACTGAGACATTGAGAAAATGCTGGTTAGGTTAGGTTAGGCTTTTGAATATTGACAACAAAAACAAACTATCACGCCGTTTCCCCGTAAGGATAGGCAGAGAGGATAAAACGCCACATCACTCTATCTTTGCATACAGATCTCGCTTCCTCTACATTCACTAATCTTCTCATGCACGCGCGTCGATTATTCCGACTTTTCCATCTTTAAGTATTTCTTGGATTTGGTCATGCCACGTCTTTCTCGGTATTCCTCTGTTTCTGCATCCATCAACATTCGCATCGTAGATCCTTTTAGCCGTTCTTTCGCTGTCCATCCGCTCTATTTGTCCAAACCAGCGCAGAGCTCCTTTCTTGATTTTGTCGATAATGCTTGTCTCAGCCTTACATAATGTACGGATCTCAACATTTGCGCATCTATCGTACAAAGTTCTACCACAAATTCCCCTTAGAGATCGCATTTCGACAGCATTCAGCCAATTTTCATCCCTGTTTTTCCAAGTCCATACCTCGCTCCCGTACATCAGGGTCGGGACCAGGACTCCTTGTGAACTGCCAATTTTGCCTCTTGCGACAAACATTTATTTTCCAAGGTTGATTTAAGTACACTGTTCACTCTGTTCCCGGCACTCACCCTCCTTTCAATATCTTTCTCAGTCATTCCATTCCTAGTCAACATACTTCACAGATACACGCAGGGATGTGTGATGTCACCATGGCTGTTCAACGTGTATATCGATAACTGCATGAAAGAACTGAAAGGCTTAAGAATGGGAGCAAAAATGGGTGATTTAAAAGTCAATTGTCTTTTGTATGCTGACGATGCTGTACTCCTTGCTAATAACAAAGAGGAACTGCAATTCTTGGTAACAAAGGTCTACGATGTATGCGAGGGAAGCGATTTGTTGATGAATGTCGATAAATCGAATGTGATGGTTTTTGAAAGAAATGAAAGTATGACTAAATGTGAAATCACTGTGAATGGAGTTATACTAAAACAAGTATAGGAATATTGATAATATAAATAAAAACAAGCTTACCATTGCAATAATCTAATAAAATTATAAAGAAAATTCCTTTCAACACAGTAACACTTAATTGTGACTTAACTAAACTCATTTTGTCCAATGTTTGTACTTTCTTCAAGTCAAAATGTATATTTTTTTATTATAAAAGGTTCCAATGTTCACAGTATTTGAAAAATATACAAATCACCACTTTATTTAAATTGATTATAAATATTATGTGTGTTTAAGGCAAGGTGCCAAATGCAAATGATTGGAATTATTTTAATTATAATCTTAGCGTAATTTCTAATGGTTTGAAGATAAGACAGACCACAATGGTTTCCTATTTAATTATAAAAAATTGTTTTCAATATTGAACAAATCATCATCATCCCGTTTCTCGCCTAATGGCGCATAGGGCACTGCGTTGCCATACTAAATTGCCATACTTACTAGTTCTTTGCTCGATGTATTGTGTTTTTTTGTTGTTCGCTTTTTAAAATCATTCTTATGTTGCTGAAATTCCATTCGTCGATGCGCTTTGTAGCTGCAAGACTTTTTGTGATGTTAGTTTGTAAATCATATTTTGTAAATGTTATCAACCATCAAATATCTAAATTAAGTAAATGGGGTCTAGAACTCCAACCGTCCATGCGCTCAGTAGCTGCAAGACTTGTAATCTAACTTCTATTTTCATAAATTTGTTTTTTATCTTGTTTTTCAAAGTCACTTAAACTCTAAACTTCATTGTCAAATGAAAAAAATGTAAATAGGGGCTAGATTACCTACTATCCATACGCTCTGTAGCCGCAAGACGTGCTGTAATCTAGCTCCTAAAAATCATAATTGCTATATATCATAATTGGAGACGAGAAACTAGAATCCCAACCGTCCATGCGCTCTGTAGCTGCAAGACGTGCTGGGATTTTTATTTATTCCACAGTGCCCGTGATGTGATTTTCACAAAAATGGCGCTATATAAATTATTCAAACATATATATTGGTACACCAATCGCAGCGTATCTTAATCATTTTATTTCATCAAGGTAAGATGGTCAGTCTTACGCTTCAGGTTCATGGACTATTCTAGTGTGAAAACACCCTTTTAAATAAACATTTCATATCAACCATTATTATTATTATTACTATTATGGTTAACTTATATAGCGCCACTTTCGTAATAAAATACTCAAGGGCGCTTTACACAGTGATTCTTTTTAATTTGTAATTTAATTTAAATAATGTATTTTGTTGTCACATGCTACGGATTTATTCAAATGATTTAGAGAACAAGTGGGTTTTAAGTTTTTTCATAACTTCACTTTCACAGCCTCGCACCTCTGCTGGGAGAGCATTCCATGCCATAGGGCCTGCGACCGCAAATGCGCGTTCACTAAATTTAGTGCGCTGTTTGCGTAGAGGTAGCTGATCTAAGCGTGAGACGCCTGTCAGCTAGTTCACCTGGAATGCATAGTTCCCTTAGATATTCCGGAGCAGAGTTGTGCAGTGACTTATACATAAGCCAACAGAGTTTGTATTCGACCCTCTGTGGAAAACGTAGCCAGTGTAGTTCCCGAAGTAGTGGAGTGATATGACTGAACTTAGAGATTCCGAAAATAAGTCTAGCTGCGGCATTCAATACAGATTGTAGGCGAGTCATTTTGTTCATTGGTAGACCTGCATAGATACCATTACAATAATCGACTCTAAACACCACACACGCATTTATTAATTGACGGGCGGCATCAACTGGCAAATTTTTGCGTATGCATTTAATTTGTCTCAGCTGGTAGAAGCAGGAACTTATCGTTCTATTAATTTGAGCGTCAAGAGAAAGGTCAGAATTGAGTAAAACTCCCAGTAGTTTAACGGTGGGTAAAGCGGTACTCCCTACATTGGGTAGGGCCGTATCCTGGATCAAATTCTGTCGTCTGGCTGAAGCCACCCATAGTTGTTCAGTTTTTGATGGGTTTAATGTTAGTCTGTTTTCAGCCATCCAGTTTCCTATTTTATCGATGCATCCATCAATTAAATTGACAAGCAAACTTCTCTCGCCTGGTTTGCAATAAAAATAAATCTGAGTATCATCTGCGTAGCCATATCGGGAATCGAACCCGAGACTTCTTGCGAGGTAGGCACACGCGCTGATCATTGCACCACGACGCTGGAAAAAACATTTTTAGGTATAAAATTAAAAATAACATGAGATAGATTGCCCTAAGATTTTACTACTGATTTACATCCCAGTAACGCAGATCAGAAACCAATCCCTATTTAAAATTTCTAAATGTTCCGCAAAATCTTTTTAAAATTCATTTGCAAATAGAACCTGCAATAATACATGAGTATTAGGGTATTAATTTTGAAATAAAAAGTTGCCTTTTAGATTATTTGGAATGCAAAAATATTTGATATTGCTTTTGGCCTTCAACCAGGGCTTGAAGTTTTCGAAAAAGTCAATTTTTTGCTCCAAACCGGCTGTCATTTCGGTCAAACCGGCTGTCATTACAATTAAATTTTATAATGTGCATTAAACCTTATAAAATAATCATCTAAGGGCGTGAGTTGCACTTTGTTTTGTAATAAATGGAAAGCATTGTTTTAATGAGCCATTGTTTTCGTCAATGGAATCAGTTCCGGGGAGTGTAAACTTTTTGCATTTCGGTGGTTTTAAAACGTGTTTGAATTTGTAGTGTGATTATGATATATCTTTACTAACAAAAAATAATTTTAACAATATGGATAATTAACAAAATGTTCAGACAGTTATAAACTTTAAACCCCTGTTGAGGCTAAAAGTAGTATGGAATTTGATTTCCAATAATTTTTACGTTCAATGTGATCCAAAATGCTACTTTTTTTAATTCTTTTCACTTTGGTGTCTAAAAAAATATAAAACCTCATACATCATCGGCCCATTTTAATGTGTAATCATCAATTAAATTGTATTGATATTAATAACATATCTTGTATAACATTCTTTGAAAATGAAATCCACAAAAAAATTCAAGTTATGATGTTGCGCCTTGAATCCGCAGGCTATATTGCGCAGGTTATGTGCAGTTCTGTAGGTAGGGACATATACCGGGTGTTCTTTAAACCCTGTCACACGACTGGCTACGAGCTCACCCAGATGCTTACGGGTCATGGTGGCTTCATGAGCTACCTGCATCGCTTCAAGCTCTCAGAGATCGACAGCTGCCCATGCGACGATGAAACTTCTCAAGATGTCCCTCACCTGTTGATGCATTGCCCCTTTTCCAGCTTTCAAAGACAACAGCTGGAGGCGCGATGCAGAGGCCTGGGTGAAGATCTACGCGACATCCCATCGGTGATAGGTAATAAAGAACTCACACGAGAGGTAGTATAATGCATGATAAATATAGCGCAGGAAATTGGTAAAATTAACCAAAGTAGGGAACAAAATGCCGAACACTCCTCTAGTGATACGGAAGGCCTGTTGACTGCTGCCAACAGGCCGGCTTCTCCTGAAGAGTTTTAAGTGGTTTCCTCTCCACGTGAGCAAATGCTGAGAAGTTCCTGATTAGCCCACATTAATATATCCCTCCTGATCCCAATAGTTTAGATAAATTTTAAGATATTTAATTGCAGAAAAATCCACCTTTTGAATTATAAATCTTGTACATTATAAGCAAGGTAAATAATAAATCAACTCCCATATAAAAAAAATATATAAAAAAAACACTAACGCACCCGAAACCACGATGATCAGTATGGGCAAGAAGACATATTAGCATATTTATAATATATTTAGAACAAAGAAAAATTTAAAAAATAAAATATTTGAAAAAACAAATGTTTGCTTAAGTCTGCAGGAGAGAAGTGAGGGGAGCGCGGCGCAGTAGACTCTCCCCTCCCTCCTCTTCGCTTCTCTCCTGCAGAAATAAGCAACCATTTCCTTTTTTTGATATTTTATTTTTAAAAAAAAAAATTGCCGAAAAAAAAAATTTTTATGTGCCAATATGTCTTCTTGCTCATACTGATCATCGTGGTTTCGGATGTGACAGGGTTTAGTAAACACCCTGTACGTGATATTTCCCTATTTTTTAAAACAACCATAGAAATTCTTGCGTTTATTTAGTTATTTATTGTATAAATAAAAGACGAGTGATACTTTAATCCACAAATTTGGAATATTCAGTTTTCACCGCTTTCGCGACATCTTCGAGACTGGTATCTTTATTAAGGAGTTCAATGTATTTATACGAAACAGAGGTAAGGTGGATTAAAGTATCACTCGTATTTTATTTATATAATAAATTACAATGAACTTCCATCAAGAATTTTCACTTACAAACTTAAATGTTTATTTAGTTATACTGTTCTAAAAGTTACCATTCAATAATCATTAATTTTTGAGCTTTAAATTTGCGGTTATGTTTCACTAGGTATACTATAAATCTTGTATGGTATACATGTTAATTTCGTGGTTAATGTAAGGAACCGCAATCCACTAATTATTATCAGAAGGATGTAACCGTTATCAGAATTTTAATTCTCAATAATTTTAATTACAAAATTTTTAATAATAATAATTTTTCAGAGTTTGCTAATTATCTTATAACTTCAAATCACAATTTTGATAATGAGAAGAGTCAAAATTTTGCATTCAAATAATAAAAAAGAACTTAAATGAAATAATATGGAAATTTTTCGCATTAAAAAAAGCCTTAAAAAATTATATTCCCTTAATAAATAATCAAATTTGCTCTTCAAAGAATTCAGAGTACTGGATATTGTTTGAGAACGGTAGTGGTTACACACATAAATAGAGACATTTACCCAAGCGTCAACCACAACCATAATACAAGATACATACTAAGTGAAGGGGTCAACACTGTTCTGGCATCGAGACAACACTATTACGTAGGCAAAAAGGTGCATAACTTTTTGCCAGAATCGTGGAAAGACGGGAGTGTTGTCAAGTTGCGGAAGCTATTGACCTCGCTCTTTCATGACATTGGTCATAGGGATTCAGAAAAGTTGATGCATGCCACGGATTGGAGATTCTTACTGGATGTCGAAAATAAAATATAAAATTTGGTATTAAAGTTTTCTAAATGGGGAGAAAGTAAGTTACATTTAGAGCAGCTACGATATATAAATGAATTTGAACATATTTACAACGATTTTTTTTGGGCAAAGGATTAAAAAAATAACATTTCATATAACATTGATAACATTTTCTTTCATTCTTTTCAGTCTTCATAATCATGTTCCAATTCTTCCTCGTGAACTAGGAACTTCATGTCTGCGTTGGTAGAGCTTTTGGAGTTCAGTCGTATTCGGACTCTGCCTTTGTCGAGAAGTTTCCTCAAGCGACCGGACCGCATGAGGAATAAGATGACTCCCACACAAGTAATGACCAAGACTACTGTAATAATGATGACTTCTGGAGATGACGACTTTTTGGCATCAGACTCAGCGACATGGGCGTCTGTGAAACATAATTAAAGATATGATTTTCAATGATTAAAAACATTGTAATTTATAAATTTTAAACTGTATTTACCGTGTGAAAGTTAATATTGACTTAGAGCAAGTTTAAAAAACGTTGTTTTATTTTTAAAAATATATTTATTAACTCATAGCCTCCGTACCGGCTGGGCGTGAATTATAGTTTCTCTCTCCAAACATAGCTTAAAATTCGAAAATAAATAGTTAATTGTTAAACAAACATTGTATTAGTGTTTATAAGTGGTCGATGTGTGGACAGAACTCTAATTTAAAATCATTATTTTGCGCTTTATTCTTACTAAAATATGTGACAAGTAGTGAATAACGGAAACTTTCAAACAACTGTGCGCCTATTTTTAAATCATAAAAAACTACATGAATCCGTTAAAATCATTTAAGAATTAATTTGTGATGCGAATGTATCAAGATTTAACTATCCGGGCTTCTGCCTCTGGAGTGCTACTAAAAATGAACTTATTGATAAATACTCAATAGATCAAAAATATTACGTCCAATATACTCGTACATACAAAATGATACGTCAATCCTCAAACCACTCTCATATACACGTTTGTATAATCATAATGTAAAAAAAAAAAAATTGAGTGGGAATTTCATACTCATTATAAAACGAAATAATACAGACTAAAATGGATACAAAGTCGTTGGAACAATAGGCTTCTTTCCCCCCTCCGGCAACTACACGTGGACCGGACCATCTTCTAGGAATTTAGCAAACAACATGTGTTTGCACGTGTGCGACACTGCGACAGTGACTACCCAAAATCTACGAAAGCTACCCTTCGGATATTTTTATCTGTTATTTTATCCATAGTGTTGAAACGGTGCTTTATCTGTTTAGTTTTTTACTGTTCACTTTTTAGCACGAACACTTTACAAAGTCACTATTATGCTCAATGTTTATTTTAAGTTGCCAGAATTTTACTCGTCCATGCACTTTGTACTGAAAGACGATTAGTAATCTAGCTTCAATAGATAAATGTTATGATCTATTAAATATCTAAATTTAGTAAATGAGGTCTAGAATTACAACTGTCCATGCGCTCAGTAGCTGCAAGACTTGTTGTTATCTAACTTATATTTTTATTAATTTGTTTTTTTATTTCTTTTTTTTATATAACACTAAATGATGCTTGGACAAAAAGCAGTTCACAAGATATAGGCGCATCAGCAAAGGCTGCCTGCCTATAACCAATAATAATAATAATGAAAATCTTTGATACCTTACCTTCATTATAAAGAAGAATGTTTTTGTTTTTAGATGCAATGCCCTCTTTGGTAGTCGTTATTGTAAATTTTATAGGGTTCTTACTGTAGTGATCAAATGTTTTGGAATATGCTTTAATTGGTCTAGCAGTAGTAAAGACTTTTACTTTAGGATTCCCAGTATCATTTTTAGTTCCACTTGAGGGAGTTTTGTTTGCAGTTGCGGTTTTATTTGCCTTGACTGGAATATTTTCTACTTCATCTATGGCCTTTTTCAAAATTCCCGTCGCATTAGTCAACGGTACGGCCGGAGTATTGAATTGGAGAATCGGAACAGTTTTTTGCTTCGTTGAACTTTTATTGTTGTAACTAACTGTGTTTAAATTATACGGCTTTTGAGTTGTTGAAGTGATTTTTGTACTTGGTTTTGTAGTTTTAGTTGTGAGGTATCTGGTTGTCGACGTAGAACGATATGTTGATTTTACCGGCTTATATGTGAACACTTTAGTTGTTGGACGGAAAGTTGTTTGTCTTGTTGTCTGTGTCTGATGTGTTGTTTTAACGGTTTTCGTAGTCACGGTTGTCGATGTAGTTGGCGGTTCGGTTTCAGTTGAACTCTGAGTTTTTGTCGCAAAGATTTTTAGGGAAGTTGGTGGCGTATCTGACTTGTACGACGACACTGATTCATTTTCATTGTACGTGGCTTCGGTTTCTACGGTGGTAGAAACTGCATCTACGGAATAAATTACAGTAAATTAATATTGGTGTAAATTTGAGTTACATCTTCACTCACTTCGTACAATTCTGTCTGTGTTTAAACATCCACCTTTACTCAACTCATCCATCTGTCGAGTTTTGAAGTTAAAGAACAGCAACCTTAATTGATGTGGGATAGCAAATCACGATGAAAAAAATATTAATTTATCTTTGTATTAAAAGTACAAATCGACGCTGGAAAGGAAAAAGTTACCAAGCGACACGTACCAATTTTACAAAAGACCCAAAATAAAAATGATTGTTTTTTTAATCAAAAAATAACCTCGCATTTTACATTCCTTTTTAAATGACTTATTTTATTAATTTATTATCCGGCACAAGTGCCTTTTACAATATAAAATATAACAATATAATGAGTTAGTTAGATATACAAAAATTAAAAAACAATATTGAAACATGGGTATAAAAAGAAAAAGAAAAATAACAAGAAAAATATATACGTACATGTATGTATGTCAGCGTACAAAGGATATAAAAAAAATTAAATTAATTAACACCAGATCATTAGCATAAGTAGCTTTTGCAAATGAATCGTTAATCGTTGCTATAGAACATCATAATAGGCGGCCTCCGTGGTGTAGTGGTCAAGACGCTTGACTCACAGACGGAAGGTTCCGGGTTCGATTCCCGGTGAGAACACAAAAATTAAATGTGATTTTTCTCAAGCCTGGGTGTTCTGTGATGTAATTCACCGCTGTAATTGGGCCTCCTGGCCTGTTGTGGTGCAAAAATAAAATAAAATAAATAAAATAAAATATTTATAAAAAAATAATTTTAATTCACAGAGACTGGAGTTAAAAATGTCGATATGAGAGGTACATTCATTTAGGCTAGGCTGTGTGTGCCCGGTATTGGTGAGTGACAAAGATAATTGGTTTGAAAAGGGTGACAATAATATATAGTATTTTGTCTAGTTCTACGTGTTAGAATATTAATATTTATTAAATCCAGGAGTTTGCAACACGACCATATGAGATTTTTTATTAGTAAAAAAAAACAATACTTTAATTGGCGCTTCTGTAAAATGGTACATGTCGTTTAGTATTTTTTTCCTTTCCAGCGTCAAAATGCATTTTGTTAAAAGAAAACAATTTAAATGAGTCGAAACACAGGGAAATATAAATTGTTTGAAGAACACAGCAGTAATAAGTCTTAGTAAATGATACACCTACCAAAAACACAAGTATCCAAATAGTCCACACAGCAACTATTTTGTTCTTCACAGCCATCAAAGCAATCGCAATGTTCACTGTCCGTGACATTGCATCGGTTGAAGCAGGAGCCTAGAAGTGTAGGATTTTGTTAGAAGAAACTGTTGATGTTCGATGTTTATTTATTACACGTTGAATGTATACCCCCGGTGTTATGTGCCCCCTGCACAAAAAGGGAGATGCCATGAACTGTGATAATAACAGAGGTATAACACTGCTGGACACAGCTTACAAAGTCTTTGCTGCATTCTTATTTAAAAGACTTCTCATACATGTCGAAAATATAGTAGGACAATACCAGAGTGGATTCAGACCAGATAGATTAGCAACTGACCAAATATTTGCATTGAGGAACATAATGGAAAACATGCTGGATTATAATGTTAAGACCCACCACATGTTTATTGACTTCAAAGCGGCATATGACAGTATCAAGAGGTCGAAACTGTACGAGGCAATGGTGGAATTGGGGATTCCATAAAAACTAATAAGACTCACTAAGAATACAATGTCTAAAACACAATGCTTGGGGAAGGTTCATAACAAAAAATCAGATCCATTCCAGACGTACAACGGTCTAAGGCAAGGTGATGCACTGGCATGCCTGTTGTTTAATATTGCTCTTGAAGACCCATAAGAGATGCAGGAATAGAACAACATGAACTATTTTTAAAAAGACAACCCAGATATTAGCCTATGCCGATGACCTAGACTTAATCTTTAGAACTGTCCGGGGATTAAAAGATGATTTCTTAAAGCTTGAAATGGCTGCAAATGACATGGGTCTTAAATAAATACATCTAAGATTAAATATATGTTTGCTAGAAAGTCACAAATAAACTATGAACAACAGGCAATTGACGTTAAGTAACACCACATAGACAATGTCAATTCCTTGAAATATTTAGGTACTGAAATGACTAATGATAACAATTATAGTACCGAGATTAGAGCACGGATATCGACAGCAAACGGATGTTATTATGGCTTGTTTAAACATCTGAGATCCAAATTGCTCATTAGAAAAACTAAGCCCATTATTTCAAAACTCTCTTCAGACCGGTCATTACATATGGTGCCAAATGCTGGGTTATGACCAAAAGAGATGAAAATATGGTATTAGTATTCTAAAGAAAAATATTAAGGAAGATATTTGGTGATGTCAACCAAAACGTGTGTGGAGGAGACGGTTTAATCATGAATAAGAGGCACTGTATGGCGAACCCAACATTGCACAATTCATCGAAATAAGAAGATTACAATGGTTGAGCCATGTGCACAGAATGAATGATAACCGTACCCCAAAAAGATTCTTTATACCACTCCGGAAGGCAGACGAAGCAGAGGCAGACCAAAATTAAGATGGCTGGATAATGTGAAAAGTAACATTAGAGCGATTGGCTTGACAAACTGGAGAAGAGCCGTGGGGTGGAGGGACGAATGGAGACAAATTCTGGAGGAGGCCAGGGCCCACAACGGGCTGTAGCGCCACTGATGATGATGAATGTGTACCCCCAGTACGGCGAAGATCAGAATAAATGCTTTACACACTAAAGAGTTTCTAATTGAAAAAGGAGTACGGCAGGATTGCATACTCTCCTCCTACCTATTCAATATCTATGGGTAATACATAATGCGCGGGGCTCTTGATGGATGGGATGAAAGAGTGTCCATTGGTGAATTAAAGCTTTCCAACATCAGCTTCTCAAACAATAGGTATAAAACTTTTGGTCAAACACCCCAGTGAAATAGTTGATCCCCTTAAACGTGTTCAGAATGAAAGGACCGGAGATTAACCAGAATAAGACCAAAATAATTGTCATTTACCGATTTTAGAGGTTTGGGGACTTTGAAAACCCATTTCAATTGAGTTCCTGTACCTTGGATCTCAAATTGACGACTAACGGACATACAAAGGATAAAAAAAAACAAAAAAATATATAATATAAATAGAGATGATACTCCGTTGGTACGGATTGGTATCCGAGCTAAAAAGTCGTCCCCAAAGGAAAAAGAACTGCCAGCGGGAGATGCAAGTGTCATCACATCATATCACATCGTCTTTGGCAAGCAAAACACGTAGTACAGTAAAAATCACGGACTGTTTATATCAGTCTTTTGTGACTTTTTTTCAGTATTTTGCTCCCTTCCACATACGCGTCACATTTGTTTATCGTTTTACTACATATTCGGAAAAATATACCTGTGGACGAAGGAGAAGAGTAACTTGCGAAATAATTAGGACATCAATACTGGTAACATATTAATAAAACTTTTTTCTCAACATTGAAATAGCTATTTAAACAAATATTGATTAAGATGAAAACATTAATTACCAATGAAAGGTAAACTGTTGTTTTTTCTACCTTTTCCAGAACGTTTTGGTGTCTTAGCGTACATGTAGGCATTTTCAAAAGTTCAAAAGTAGCCGAAAAATGCTCGTAACAGACTGAAGCCCGTTCTATCAAACATATGCCAATTGGCTGCAGGTTAAGGGACCATATTCCAAACGCCTTTGCTCACTCTAGTTGTATACCTCAATGGGACTCTTACCGATTGCTGTAGGACTGGGTACGTTGGTAGAAGTTTGGTGAGTCTCCTTATGGTTCACACATTGGTCTGCTTGTAGTATGGCAACATCGTCTATGGCTATGTCACTCACATATCCTGAGCCCCTGACGCCCTCAATCACTATCTAAAAATAAATAAAAGCTGTTTTTTTTCTTTTTACACAAATTTTAGCATTTAATAATCCGCACAGACTTACACTCTGGAAAATACTAAAATCACATGGGAACCTATACAACTAGTTGAGTTTATCAAAACCCCCAACTCAAATAGCGAACGCTGAGTCAGAATAAATTATGCTATCACACATCTATTCTCTTCTACGGATGCGAATCGTGGCACTTCACAACCTCAAAACATTTAAATTCTGAGTTTTGAGAATAGGTGTATCGGAAGATTTTTGGGTGTGTGGTGGTTTGACTTTGTGAGACAAACTTTTGACAAACTTTGACAAACTCCAGTGACAACTGTTGTCAAGTGGAGGCGATACAGTTAGCTTGGTTATATACTGCGAATTCCTCTTGAAAGCCTTAACCACGCTTGCCTACTTTACAAGGAATCAAGTTGTCGACATCCCGGACGTCCACTGCTTACTGTTCGTAGGCAGTTTATGTCAGAACTTTGGGACTAGAACCTGACTTGAGGGGACGCAAAGAAGTTAGCAGCCGTTAGAGATGCATGGAGGCTTTTTGTGGATACTATATGCTCCAACTAGGGAGCGGACATAGAATGAATGATCACGCACTGGTTTAAGCTCACTAATCGCGCCACTTGCCTGTTGGCAGATGAACGCTCGAAATGGTTTGGTTCGCGGGATGCGTTATTCTTATTTACTTTGCCACTGAACCCTAATACAATGAATGCAATTACCTGCCTCGTAGTGGGTTCTGGCACCTTTATTGTTTGGAACTTCTCTCGTGGCAGTTAGGATCTGATCAGATCCTGTTGTCAGGAAGGAGTTGAATCCAGTTCTTGTCGAAAAAAATTCGGACAAACTCAAAACATTGTTAACACCGTTTAACTACTGGGAGTCTTCCTTAATTCTGACCTTTCTCTTGACGCTCAAATTAGTAGAACGAAAAGTTCATGCTTTTACCAGCTGAGTCAATTAATAAATGCGTTTGCAGTGTCTAGAGTCGATTATTGTAATGGTACGAGTATCTACGCAAATCTACCAAGAACAAAATGACTCGCCTACAATCTGTATTGAATGCCGCAGCGAGACTTTTTTTTGGAATCTCTAAGTTCAATCATATTCAGAGGTGTGAAACTGAGAGAGTGAAGTGATGTTTCGGAAAAAACCTCAAACCCGCTTGTTCTCTAAATCATTTTAATAAATCCTTAGCATGTGGTGACACAAAGTACATTGTTTTTCTTAAACTACAAATTAAAAAAGGTGAAATTAAATTTATTTCTTTATACAGGGTGTTCATTAAACCCTGTCACATCCGAAACCACGATGATCAGTATGAGCAAGTAGACATATTGGCACGTTAAAATATTTTTTTTAAACGAAAATTAAAAAAAAAAAAAAACAACAAAAAAAGCAAATGGTTGCTTACATCTGAAAGGGGGAAATGAGGAGGGGGGGAGGGGGGAGTCTGATACTGCACCGCGCTCCCCTCACTTCTCCCCTGTTGAAGAAACCAACCATTTGTTTTTTTTATTTATATATTTTTTTAAAATTTTCTTTGTTCTAAAAAAATATTTTAATGTGTCAATATGTCTTCTTGCTTATACTGATCATCGTGGTTTTGGATGTGACAAGGTTTAAAGAACACCCTGCACAATCACTTTGCAAAGCACTCTTGAGGTATTATATTACGAAAATGGCGCAATATAAGTTATCCATAATAATTATAATTGTTGAATGTCAAAAATGTACGTTATTTTGTTCCAAATCCGAATGTTCTAATTTTGTATTTCTTCCATTTTGATGTAAGGTAGGTACCATAAGGAGGAGTCAAGGGAAGGCCGGGAAAGAGAGGTAATCGGCCAGGAATAATATCGATAAATGCTGTTATTTACTAAACTCTAACTTATTTAATAAAACATCAATAAATAAATAAAAAACATACCTGAAAATTTTCCTGCCATACGTCTAAATCAAATAAGCCCCTGAACCAGTAGTCTCCCTGGTTTCCCGACTCCTGAAACATGGTGTACTTGGCTTTCGTGTCAGGGTCCTGCAGGATATCGGACAGTCCTATGCTGGACGGATGCACCAAGACCCTCAGGGTCCCGATAGTCCAGCCGTACATGTGGTAGTAGAAGCTGAAGCAGCCGGACTGCGTCAGACTCGACGGGTACACGGGGGAGATGAGGCGAGCTGTGTCGTTCTCAACGCGAGAAGTGCTTTCTATGTACATGTAATAACCTGGAAAAAAAAGACTGATGAAAAGGTCCATAATATATTCTACGCCACAGCATCATTCCAACAGAAGCAATACTACTGATTTAAAATATTTAAGTTTGTAAGTGAAAACTCTTGATGGAAGTTCATTGTAATTTATTATATAAATAAAACACGAGTTATACTTTAATCCACAGATTTGGAATATCCAGTGACCGGTTTCATCGCTTTCGCGACATCTTCGAGACTGGTATCTTTATTAAAGAGTTAAATGTTTTTATACAGAACAGAGGTAAGGATAGATAATTCAAAGTTATATGTAAGTAAATTAAAAAAAGTTATTTTTATAAGTTTGATGTATGGAAAAACACCAAAGCGGTGTTTACAAATAAACCCTTTGGCAAAAAAATAAGTAACTAATAAAATTGGGGTTAAACTAAGGGTACCGACAATGATAAGAATTATACACGTGCGTTTTGGTAAATTTTGAAAGCTGAAGTAAATTCCTTGCAACTAGCCACGGTTAAATACTTGGGTTTTTGCACTTATTAACAGAGGTCAATAAAACACGACTCCGTACAACGAAGTAAATCCCGAAATTCTTCCAAGGGACCGGACTTAATCCTACCCCATCATAAAATATAAAACTTCCCGTCTCCGGAACGTGAGAAACCTTGCTCGGATTATCTGCATGCCGAAAGATGCATAGGGCACTAACACGGTCGACAGATATTCCGGTCACTCATATGTATGGAGGCAAGATGGTCAGTTTTACGCTTCAGGTTCCAATCAAGGAACGATAAAAACATTGCAGCCTAGAATTAAAATTAAAAATCAATATTTCACATCTTCCTTGCCGGGAATCGAACCCGACGTTTATTCGACATGTATATCTTTATTCATCCTCATTTCTCTATCCGCACTCGGTGGTGCATATAGCACCGTATCAGTTCGTTAAGCGATTCCCTTGTTACATTGAAGGTAAGGCGATCAGCTTACGCTTCAGGTTCCGGTCCAGGAACCTCTATCAACCATCAACCATCAACCACGAGGCGAAATTATAAATAAATTATATTTTAATCTCCATGTTTGTATTTAAGTTGATTTAATTAAGTTAGTGTAAGTTAATTATAAATATAAGTATTATTATAGTTTTGTTGGATATAAGTTTAGATGTAAGATTTGTGTAGTAATAAGGGTTGAAAAAGGACAACATTCTAATTGTGCTATATGTGTGAGGGGGAAAGCAGACAGACACGATCGGGTGGTTCTATAAAATGGGCCACAGCCCTTACAGTTTTTTTAGTTTAGGGAAGACAGTTGAGGGAAGATAGTCGAGGGAGTTTTTTTTGTCGGGAGAAGAAAGTCGCGAAACTCGTCGCGGGACAAGTACTCGGACTTGTCCCAGCCCTTCGGTTGAATCTCCAAACTCCGGACCTTCGAAGTTTCATGGCCCAGTCTGTCAGCTTTCACCACGTGGCCGCCTGCAACCATGTCCAAGGCGTCCGCCTACCGCCAGCGAAAGAACCATCTCCGCGCCCCTTGCCGCCCCTCAAGAACAACGCTTCATCAGCGCACATCGTGATGACGTACCCCATGCGTCGTCCCCAGACGTCCGCCTACGCGCTAACCGTGCACCCTCGCCGCAGCTGGATGCTGCTGCCGCAAACAACAACTCCGCCTGCAACACGCAGCCTCACGCGTCGTCGACAAGACGTCCGCCTACGCGCTAACCACGCGTCCCCGCCGCAGCTGGATGCTGCCGCCGCAAACAACAACTCCGCCTGCAACACGCAGCCTCACGCGTCGTCGACAAGACGTCCGCCTACGCGCTAACCACGCGTCCCCGCCGCAGCTGGATGCTGCCGCCGCAAACAACAACTCCGCCTGCAACACGCAGCCTCACGCGTCGTCGACAAGACGTCCGCCTACGCGCTAACCACGCATCCCCGCCGCAGCTGGATGCTGCCGCCGCAAACAACTCCACCTGCAACACGCAGCCTCACGCGTCGTCGACAAGACGTCCGCCTACGCGCTAACCATGCGTCCCCGCCGCAGCTGGATGCTGCCGCCGCAAACAACTCCGCCTGCAACACGCAGCCTTACGCGTCGTCGACAAGACGTCCACCTACGCGCTAACCACGCATCCCCGCCGCAGCTGGATGCTGCCGCCGCAAACAACAACTCCGCCTGCAACACGCAGCCTCACGCGTCGTCGACAAGACGTCCGCCTACGCGCTAACCACGCATCCCCGCCGCAGCTGGATGCTGCCGCCGCAAACAACAACTCCGCCTGCAACACGCAGCCTCACGCGTCGTCGACAAGACGTCCGCCTACGCGCTAACCGTGCGCCCTCGCCGCAGCTGGACGCTGCCGCCGCAGACAACTCCGCCTGCAACACGCAGCTCCACGCGTCGTCCACAGACACGACGCCGCCTACGCGCTAACCGCGCGCCCTCGCCGCAGCTAGATGCTGCTGCCTCCAGATCGTTTTTTTTGGTAGTATTAAGTTTAGTTATAAGTCCGTAATATTAAGAATTAATTTAAGACATAGGATTAATATTTGTTTAATTATAGGGATTGTTATCCTTTATTTGTTAAAAGACTATAAAACCTACATGGGAATTTTAATCAAGCACTCTTTCATTAATATATACCCCTTCCTCTCAACATAATGTTACAAGGCAATCTAATTAATTTTTACTAAATTCTTTTAATAATTAGGATAAACTTTAGAATTAAATGAAACCACAGAAATTCCTTTATTTCTAGTGTGTTAAGTTATTTTTATAACAACCCTTTGTAAACATAGGGTTGTTTTTCAAAAATCATTATTTACAAAACCACACTCACGAAGGATGAGACACCAAAAATAAAATAAAATACTTCAACTCATTAAAATAGCATTATATCAATTCATTAGTTAACCCAAAGAAAATTTGTTGATAATGATCCTTAAGATAAAAATAACTTTATTTAATTTACTTACATATAACTTTGAATTATCTATCCTTACCTCTGTTCTGTATAAATACATTTAACTCTTTAATAAAGATACCAGTCTCGAAGATGTCGCGAAAGCGATGAAACCGGTCACTGGATATTTCAAATTTGTGGATTAAAGTATCACTCGTGTTTTATTTATATAATAAACTGCTGATTTAAATTTATTGCAACAGAGAGGGAAAACGTAAACTCAAACCAGCCAATGACTGGTCATAAGCCCTGTAAATGCCTAGACTCCCGTATCCCCTTTTCAATATGTTTTCCCTCTCATATATAATAACTCCCTAGGGAGGAAATCCAGCCAGTCTGCAAGCATTTGGACATACTCAAACATTGTTGAATTAACTACCTGGCATAAGAAGTATAAAAATTATAAATTGTTTTCAGGCGTTGCCTAGTAGGTAATTTGGTTCAGCCGGAGGAATCTCACCCACATAATTAAGGTTTCAGCTCCTTTACGTCACAAAAGTCAACAGATGGAAGAGTTGAAGAAATGTGGATGTTTAAACATGGCAGAATGGTGTTACACAGTGTGTAAAATAGCCACTTAAACCACCCAATGACAGGTCATATTCCCTGCAAATGCCTAGACTCCCGTATTCCCTTCTCAATAATGTTTTCCCTCTCTTTTGCAATAAATTTAAATATGAATAACTCCCTAGGGATAAATCCAGCCAGTCTGCAAGCATTTAGACATACTCATAACATTGTTGAATTAACTACCTGGTAAAAGAAGAAGTACAAAAAATTCGAAAATAGTTTTCAAGCGTTGCTTAGTGGGTGAATTGGCTCAGCCGGATGAATCTCACGCACATGATAAAGGTTTCAGCTCATTTACTTCACAAAAGTCAACAGATGGTAGAGTTGAGGAAATGCGGATGTTCAAACATAGGTAGAATGGTGAACGTTACACAATGTGTATATTGGCCACTTAAACATGCACTATCTTGGATTCAAAATAAAGATATGAACTCTTTTTTTCTATGATTTATTTTGTTGCCCTTTAAATAATAAGGAATATTTTTGTGTCTTTTTTTAATATTTTTTATTTCCTTTTTTAATTACTATCAGTCATATGCCCTGTAAATGCCTAGACTCCCGTATTCCCTTCTCAATAATGTTTTCCCTCTCTTTTGCAATAAATTAAAATATGAATAACTCCCTAGGGAGGAAATCCAGCCAGTCTGCAAGCATTTGGACATACTCAAACATTGTTGAATTTTTTTTTTTTAAAGAAATATTTGCGTTCTAATAATTTACGCAAATATTTAATTTAGAGGACCATTTTCAACGAGTTGTAAATAACTCACTATTAGAAAATGGGAACCAAGTTGGGGTAGAGCGGGATTCGAACCACGGATCTTTGATCCGTGAGTCCGAGACACTAACCACGGGACCACAACCCGATTCAAATAATACTGATGATTGAACTGTTAATTATATACTTGAACTATTTACGTGATTGAAAACTCAAATGATTTTTTTTTAAATCCAACTACAACTGCTACTACCATCACGCCATTTCCCTAGGTGTAGGCAGAAAGAATGGACCGCCACACACGTCTATCCTGGCATACATTCATACATCTTGTCACACATGCCCTCGGTTCTGTCTGCTTTTTACACGACGAGACTTAAGATTTTGGTTTATCTGCTCATGCCACGTCTTCCTTGGTCGTCCTTGTATCACGTTACGGTTCATTTTCGCCATATACCTTATCTTTAAAAATAAACGGGAATTTGGAAAAAAACTTAAAATTATAATTTTCAACATTTTTTCTATATCCCCTTTAAAGTACTCCGTATTTGCGACGATACATTGATGCCAATGCTTAATCCAATTGTTCATGCACTTTTCATAGGCTTGCAAAGGTATGGCCTTTGGCTCTCGCGGCGAATTATTTTATGGCATCAATCGTCTCAAAGCGCGTTCCTCTTTATGGCAATTTCAGTCTTGAGAAAAGAAAAAAGTCAGACGAGGCCTGGTCTGGAGAATACGGTGCTTGGCTGATGAGATAAGTCGAATTTTTGACTAAAAACTCCGAAACAATCACCGTTGTATGAGACGGCGTTTTATCGTGGTGTAAAATCCACGAATTGTCCTTCCACATTCCTTCAATGTTTTTGGGACGACAGGGGCAGTGACGCGTTTCATACTCAAAACATCTCAATGATGAGATGCTCAATAACATAGCAAGCTCTTGGTTGGTATACATAGATTTTTTAAACGATTTGATTTGCCGATTCGATGTTTTCTTCGGAGTACCGCCAAGTATGGCGTTGCTGGACGTCCAGTATTTATTATCATCTAAGCATTCACGAACGCCTTTATACCATTCGTATGCCCGTGTTTTTGACATACACGATTCTCCAAAGGCTTTATTCAACATTTTTAATGATTCGGCACACGAAATTTCATTAGCAACACAAAATTTGAGGCACGTTTGTTGAGCCAATTTTTTATCCATTGTAAAAATCACCACACAGCAAATTTTCGACTCACTCAAATAGACGCCGACAGAATACTGAGTCTCCGATTGCCGTCAAACTAGGACAGATTGTCAAAAACAGTGTCACCATTCTTTCGTCATCCATTCGTTCTACGTGACTAAATCATCTCAGAGACCCTTTCTTTACCTTATCAATTACACTTGACTCAGATTTACACTCGCGCCTGATTTTATCATTCGTAACCCTGTCATACATTGATTTCCCACACATTCATTGAAGAGATCCAATGAGAAATAAATGCAGGAACTTATGTAAAAACTTTCAAAAATACCTTTCTTGTCATGGCTTCATGCGCCTGCTAATAACAATCTACCCAACTGCGGCACGTGTTAAATTTAAATACGCACACTACCTTCATTCCCAATTCCATACGTGTGGTCGTATGATGGTCCAGTGCGGGAATGGCCGCTAGGAGTTTGCTTGTTTTGTCTCCTCCAGTCGAAGTCATGGAGAGGATCGTGTGTCCACCCACAAAGGCTGTCATCTTCAAAGTCACAGGACTTAGCTGGTTCCACATTAGCGTTTGCTGGAAATCAAAGTTTGGATTAATTTATTTATCTTTTCTGTTGAAAATTTGCCCATGTAATGCACGTTTTATTCATATATTATCTGTATGTCTGATAATCATTTTAGCCGGAACACATATTTGCTAACCAAATTACAAAAAGACTTCATATTGTAAAAAGGCTGGTCGACGATTAGTCGTATTGCATTTTGGCTGAACAACGACACGCCACATTGAATGGCATATTATTTTTTTTATTCGTTTCGGCCTCAGAGTAATAATTCTCTAGAGAAGCCCTTAAACTCTATTGCATAGAGCAACAACCCGTTTCAAATTTTTGTTTTGGTTTTAGTTTGATTTTTAGTTTAACAACAAACGTGCAACGGGCGGTTTCTGTTAAAGCTTGCAACTCTCAACCCAGGGTACCAACGACTCGTGTATTGCTGTAATCTGTAGCTAACTTCGTGGTCAATAATCATATAATATTTTTTCTCCAAGTGGGCGACTCTCTAAGGTTTCGGCTGATCGAACAATCGACCACAATGTTTGTTACCTATGTAAATACTTACCTGGCATACAGGGCTACTATTCCAAACGATCTCGCGGCCGTAAAAAAGCTTTTATTTCGCTTATTTACATACAAAATACGCGAGAAAAAGTATTTTCTGCGGCCGCGAGAGCGGTTCGGAATAGCGCCGTAGGGCTGGTATTTAAAACTATCTTCGCATACGATGACGTCAAACTTGGTGACGTCATGAATTGTCTGTTTTTATTTATTTTCAAATGACTAGACTTTAATCCTTTATATCTCCCTTATTTCTTAACGGATTTTAATAGGAGTAGTACCGATTGTCTTGTGATTTTTCAAATTAATTTATTAGCTAATAAAAAAATTCCGTGATAATAGCCCATTGCACGTAAAGAAATCGCTCTGTTGGCGTGTATTTAGTACCTAAATACGAGTTAAAAATGCGTTTCTGAACGCAAAAGCGCGCGTAGAAAACGCGTATTTACGTACGTGTATTTAGTACACGCCAAAATACACGAAAAAACTGTTTTCTTCGGGCCGATTACAGTGACTGCTGAAGTGTTTGTAAATATTTGTCAATATCAAATGTGAAATCAAATTAAATTAAGTCCAACAACAACAACAAACCATCACGCCGTTGTTAAAGAGGATAGAACGCCACATCACTCTATTTTTGCATACAGATCTCGCTTCCTCTACATTCATACATCTTCTCATGCACGCGCGCCGATTATTCCGACTTTTGACATGTCCATCTTCAAGTATTTGTTGGATTTGGTCATGCCATGTCTTTCTCGGTCTTCCTCTGTTTCTGCATCCATCAACATTCGCATCGTAGATCCTTTTAGCCGTTCTTTCGCTGTCCATTCGCTCTACATATCCAAACCAGCGCAGAGCTCTTTTCTTGATTTTGTCGATAATGCTTGTCTCAGCCTTACATAATGTACGGATCTCGACATTTGTGCATCTATCGTACATAGCCTTACCACACGTTCGCCTGAGAGATCGCATTTCGACAGCATTCAGCCTACTTTTATCCCTGTTTTTCCAAGTCCATACATCGCTCCCATACATCAGGGTCGGGGCCAGGACTCCGTTGTGAACTGCTAATTTTGCTTCAAGCGACAAACATTTATTTGCCAAGGTTTTTTTTAAATTTTTTTTGTTTTTATTATATTGAAAACATATTATACATAATTATATACAATATTCCCAAGGAGTTTTTTAAAAAAAAACTCATTTAGGGACATACAGATAATAATTTTTTTAGAGACGTTTTTAAATTTTAAACTATAATATTATTTAACAAAAGCAGAAAAATTAAAATTATGATATACTACAAATTAAAAAGGGTATGAAAAATACTTGAAAATAACAGAATAAACAGAATACTAGGCATGGAAATAAATTCAAAATAAATGTTTACATTATGCAATCTGGGAAAGAAAATTGAAAAAGTTTAAAAATTACATGGATGTATATATACATACTGAACTAGTACAAAATAAAATCATTTTTTTTAATTAACAAAATATGCGCACACCCAATACAGGTTAATTTTTTTTATCAAAAACGTTGAAAAAATTGAAATTATGTATACAAGCCAAAAAAAGTATATAAAAAGAAAAAAACACAAATAACATTTAAATAGTATTAAAAATTACATATACAAGCAAAAACGGTGAAATATTAAAAGGTATATGTTCAAGATGCGCATTCTCTATAAACTAACATTATTTATTCAAAGTACTTCTGGAAAAAATAATTCTTCAATTCGCACGTCCTGTTTCTATATTTGAAATAGGTACTTTAAATTTATGTGGCAATTTATTAAATTCCTTGAAACCTATGTATTGTAAAGATCTAGTACCAAACTTCGTAGACTTCACAGATCCAATATATATATTGTTTTTTGATCGAGTACTGTACCTATGGATGTCTCCAATGAAAGCTGGCTTTATGTTACTGTGCATTGAGTCGAGAGTAGTATTAATGATAGTGTCAGTTATCTCGAAATAGGAAAGCATGCTAAAAGGCATGATTTTTGTTTCAAAATAAATGTCCCTTACATGAGTATCATACGGTAGGTGAAACACATTTCTGATCGCTCTATTCTGAATAATCTGCACCTCAGAAATTTTGCTCTTAGTTGCAAAACCCCAAACACAGCATAGGTATGATAAATGCGAATGGACCATAGAAAAATAGATTGCTCGAAGCAGCGAAACTGGAAGCATTCTCTGAAATCTGTACAGTATTCCAGCTACAGGGACAATCTTTCCTTTCACGCGCTCAACATGTTCATTCCAAGTAAGCTGCGAGTCCACTAACAGTCCCAAGTACTTAGTGCTATTTTTTTTCTCCAGACGATCAACACCAATAAAGACATCAATAGATTCATTACTCTTGTTTCCAAATAGAAGGTAGTGAGTCTTTTTTGCATTCAAGGTCAATTTATTTAAACGCAGCCATTCCGCCAGATGTAAAACGTCACTTTCAACCATCTTCTGTAAATCTTGTTTGTTTTTAGTGTAATATAAAATAGTCGTATCATCTGCATAAAGCTGTATTCCTCCTTTGATGCCCCATTTTGTAACATCGTTGATGTATATAAGAAATAGCAACGGACCGAGTATAGACCCTTGAGGTACCCCGCAGGTGATTTTACCAGAATTGCTAAACTTACCTCCAACTTCTACCAAAGATGATCTGTTTGAAAGATAGTCTTTAAAAATTTCTAAACGTATTCCAGTTACACCAATATACTGAAGTTTTTCGATCAAAATGCTGTGGTCCACAGTGTCAAAAGCCTTTTTTAGGTCTATGAAAACACCAGCAGTATAATCACCTTGGTCTAAATGTTGGTTTATTTAAATGCACCGTTCACTCTGTTCCCGGCACTCACTTTCCTTTCAATATCTTCCTCAGTCTTTCCATCCCTAGTAAACACACTTCCCAGATACACAAATTCCTCTACTTCTTTACGTATAATCCTAATCCCGCCCAATTTACAATAACTTACTGTTCTGAAAAAATGTATAAAAAATATTCGATTGTTGAAAAATATTTACGAGTACATGAAAATAACATTTTTATAAAATGTATAAACTCGTATGTATTTATTTAATATGTTATATATTTTCTCTACTAACCTTGTGTACTTTGTGGATATCTGTTATTAGTTCTGAGTTTATACACTATATCTGTTTGTTTACTATAAATATGTATGTAGAACTGTTGATTTCCCAATAAAATAAATAAAAATAATAAAAAAAAATTTTTAAAAAAAATAAAAAATAAATAAATAAAATAAATAAAACAAATAAAACAAATAAAACAAATAAAACAAATAAAACAAAGAAAACAAAAAAAAAGATAAAATAGATAAAATAGGTAAAATAGATAAAAAAATAAATAGATAAAATGAATAAAATAAACAAAACAAATAAAATAAGTAAAATAAACGAAATAAATGAAATAAACAAAATAAATCAAATAAATAAAATCAATAAAATATATAGAAAAAATAGAATAAATAGAATGAATAAAACAAATAAAACGAATAAAACGAATAAAACGAATAAAATTTATAAAATAAATAAATAAATAACTCAATATAAAATACCAAGTGTTGACAATAAGGCTAATTGTCGATTGGCCTTTTACAACCCAGCTGTGACATATATAATTTTCACTGACAAAAGCTCAGTGTGATATCTTAGTGCTTACATTCACATTTGGGTGCAGTTCCATTCCAGGTCTGTCCGTCGCAGTATATGAAGTCCTTCCCGATCATGGCGAACCCCGGGTTACAGAAGAACCTGACGACAGCGTTCTTGTTGCTACTGGCCATCAGTCCATTCTGCAGCTCGCCCACCTTCAAACAACCGGGTCCTTAAAAGCCAAATTAATTTATTTAAAAAAAAGCAGAGATGCCGTGTTGAAACAGCTCTTGCAATGTTAGTCAAAATGAGAGTACTCTTTTGCAATTACAACTCAACTTTAGCTCGTTAAGGCGCGTTGACAGTTGTTACATGTACGAGGTGCGCACAACACGCCTGTACCTCAATCACAAATAACTATCGACGTGCTTAAAATCATGCTAAGCATTTGAGCGATCACCATGAACAATAACGAACACGCTTAAGTTATTGCGGTGTAATCTCTAAGTCAACGCTCGTGTCAGTTTGTTTTTTGTTTTCCTCGTAAATAAATACAGTTCACTGGTGAAAAATCGGCGTTTACTAAAAAAAATAATTCAATACATTGCATTTGCAAAATAGTAAAGAGGATCTAATACAAAAAAGTGAAAATTAAATTACAATTACTATGGCGACTGCTTTCTTAACATTTGTCTTGCCAATCGCTGGCTAAATGCAATAAATAGCATGATAAATAATAAATAAATAAATAAAAATAGCAGTTTTGGAATATTTCCCATATTTACACCGGTAAAATTCAAATATGTGATTGCACAAACGTAAACATCTTGGCAGTCAACAACGTAGTAAGCCTTGTGGTGTAATGGTCAGCGCATTTGCCTACCATGCAAGAGGTCTCGGGTTTGAAATATTATTTAAAAGGGTGTTTTTACACCAGAATACTTCATCGTCCGTAGACTGGTACCTGAAGCATAAGACTGATCATCTTACCTTCATGTTTCAAAAATGATCAAGATACACTGCTATTGGTGTACCAATGCAGTGCTCTATGCACCATTAGGTGCTGAAAGGAAATGATGATGTGATGATGATGAAATATCTTGGCATTGACATTTAATATTAGGTGTTCACGGATGTTGCATTGTGATCGCGAATACGCTAAACAACCATGGTGAGAAATTGTTATCACGTCGCTTATTAGCACGTCCATAGTTATTTGTGGTTGAGCTACTGGCGTATTATGCACTTCATGCTATTATTAACTTATCTAAAATTGATGCGCTTGTGGTTTTGATTCATTTCTAGACACAGTATATGTCTACATAAAGTCATAAAAGGGTAGCCTATGGTTGTCTGCTTCTCATGCTTTGAAGTGGGGGTCAGTGCTCTATAAGTTCCTGACCTCACTGCGACCTGTGAAGATCTATTGTGGTGGGTCCACGTGAATTAGTTCTCGCGCTCCAAGCCCAGGTCTTTAAAGAGCCTAGCTACTTTATGTAATGGGAGAGTTCTCACTGTGCTAAATCTCCCTCTCCAAGACCAGATCTATAAAGTACCGGGCTATAGGCAAGGCGAGCTCTTTGACATCCTCAGGTTGTCTGATACTTTACAAATTCATTAACTTTAACTAAGCTAAAATTCCTCAGCATGGCATAAATATATATGAATTTTAATTAGCCAAGAACGTGTTACAATCAAGTTTGGTGAGAGTTACATTTGGTGCCTACTATTGTATAGAGTTTAAATGCATGTTAACCTTTAAGGTCCACGTTTCAACATGAACCCTATAATAAAACAGTGTAATTAATATAAATTAATAAAATCAGTGCAGGTATTAATCAAAAATATAATTCTTCTTCTTGCGGTGCCTATCAGGTCCCCCCGACGTTGGTGATCACTACAGCGAAAGCGTCTCGGTCCTGCGCTACTCCGAGGCCAGGACAACTGCTTGTTGGATGTACTCGCCATAGTGATTCCTTGGAAAAGATGACCAGAGTGGTTTCCAATTGCTTTCTCTGGTGATTTTACTGTCGGGGTTACCTTCTCTTAGCTGGTTGGTTCTGGTTTGGAAGCGCCAGAAACTCGCCTTTCACCCTTTCGTTATCTGATGTGATCACACCGTTACGAGTGTGATCCCATTGCACGGGGTTCGCGACGTGGACGCTAACGAGTTGGACTAGTCAGTAGTGTTGCCGGTGGAATGCAACTGGGCATTCGCAGCATTTCATAGAAACACACCCTCCAGCAAGATGTGACTCACTGCGACTCTACTGACGGTTTGAACCCCCTTTAAATATCATTAGAGAATACCTAATAATTATAGAACTAAATAAATAAAATAATGATAATGATTGTGGCTCTGTCGTTTTACCACCAAGACGACGTTGAATTTGATAACTAGTATAGAAACAAACCATCACGCCGTTTCTCCGTAAGGGTAGGCATAGAAGATATAACGCCATATCACTCTATCTTGGCATACATACCTCGCTTCCTCTACGTTCATACATCTTCTCATGCACGCACGCCGATTATTCCTACTTTTGACATGTCCATCTTCAAGTATTTGATGGACTTGATCGTGCCATGTCTTTCTCGGTCTTCCTCGTTTTCTGTATCCATCAACATTCGCATCGTAGATCCTTTTAGCCGTTCTTTCGCTGTCCATTCACTCTACATGTCCAAACCAACGCAGCACCCCTTTCTTGATTCTGTCGATAATGCATGTCTCAGCCTTACACACTTCACGGATCTTGACATTTGTGCACCTATCATGCATCGTTTTACCACTCATTCACCTGAGGGATCGCATTTCGACAGTATTCAACCTACTTTCATCATCATTTTTCCAACTCCATACTTCGCTCCCATACATTAGAGTTGGCACTTGAACTCCGTTGTGAACTGCTAGTTTAGCCTCCTGCGATAAACATTTGTTTGCCAAAGTAGATTTCAGTGCACCGTTCACCCTGTTCCCGGCACTCACCCTCCTTTCAATATCTTTCTCGGTCTTTCCATCTCTAGTAAACATACTTCCCAGGTACACAAATTCTAGTATAAACCTGGCGATATTTAAGTAATGAAGGTACTGACTGACGCAGACAGGAGGAGGGGAGTCCCAGGCCTTGCCCACACAGCTGGAGTAGCGCTGCCCCACCAGCTCGTACCCCCACAGGCACTGGTACTTGGCTAGCCTGCCTCGCTGGCGCGTCCGCACCTTCCCGTGGCGGAAGGCTGATGAAGGGGGTCGACACTGGCTGCTGGAGAACAGGCCGCCGATACCTGGGGGCAACATCGGGAGACAATCAGTGATTATGGATCGAACCGGAGAGTGTTGTATACTGGACCTCTAATATGATAAAACAACATAAAGTGAATAAATTACAACGGGAATACAATTAGATAAGGGAATATGGAAGTCTAGGCATTTACAGGGCTTATGACCTCTCACACACTGTGTAAAATTCACCATTTTGTCTATGTTTAAACATCCACATTTCGTCAACTCTTCCATCTGTTGATTTTAGTGAAGTTAAAGAGCTGAAACCTTTATTGTTGCGAAGAGATTCATCTGATTGAATTATTTCACACGTTAGGCAACGCCTGAAGACAATTTTCTAATTTTGAACTTCTTCTTGGACAAGTTGGTTTTATTACAATATTTTGATTTGGTCCGAATGAGAAGGTAAGACGTCTTTATCTTCCCATCGTAATCGAGGCCCTGTATCTTACCTCAATATGTTCTACCTACTTGCCATATCGACATGATTTGATCGAGACAAGCCAATAAATGACCGTTAAAAATTAATCCGCTTTCCTTTAACGTAATTAAAATTAAAAATAGTTATCATTTATATTTTAAATAGGCTTCTTTGATAGAAAGTGCCCACTTCAAAGTGATTATAAACTCTAATAAATCCCAATTCAAGCAAAAAATGCTCGCTTGAACATTATTTATTTATGACTTTTAACCATTGTCAAAACGATATGCTTAAAGATCGTCTGCATTTATCTACTGAGGTAGTACGTAGCGATTACAAAGCCGGCTCTCAATACGTTCTCTCAGAAATATAGTAAAACAGATGGAAAAAATATAATAACAAAATTATTTTTTTACAATGGTAACTTTCTAACGCCTAGATACTCTTATTTGTTAATAGGACAGAACCTAGCGATATTATTTTCACATCTAGGCGTTCGCTTTATTAATGTGACAGTTATGTCGAAGTTTAATTCGACATCAAAATTTACTCATTTCTCACTCATATTTTTAATAGGCTTTTAAGAAAAAAGTGCCAACCTCAAAACGGTTAAACATTTTATTAAATCATAATTAAAGTAAAAATTGATAGGTGGATTTTTTTTACACTTTTAATGCGCAGATAAACGTATCGAGGGGTTCTAGACCCGTCGGTATAAACCGATGTACTTACATCAAAACTTGATGATGGGGGTATCGGTAATCGGTAGTTTACCTTTGTAGTCGGTCGGGAGACTTTTATCTTCAACTATGACGTCATACTGACGCTTTGTCATTTTAGAGCCTAGATATGTGTACTATGACGTACGTTTCGCCTTGTTTTATATCGATGTACCTACCCAAAACTTGAAGGTGGGGGGGTCGGTAGTATATCTTTATAATCGCTAGAGGGAATTTATCTTCAACTATACCGTCAAGGTGAAGGTATGACGTATTTATCTTCCCTTGTCTTGAGGTAGTAATTGTGATTGAATTTTTTTGTTCTAGCTTTAATTGTCTTTATTAGTTTTTGATTTTAATTGTGCCTGTATGTATTTTAAAGATTTGGGATTACCATTTTTTTAATGGACTAAGTCCGTTAATATTTTGAAAATGCATAAAAGGTCCATTTCAGTTCTACATTTCTCCAATGAAAACATTTGGCTCTATTTCAAAAAAGGAATAATTACCGTTTAGCAATCTCAGTAACCATGCCCTTTCTATGAGAATACGGAGTTGGTCAGATTAAATACGGTCAAATTATGCTATAATTCTTAAATAAATAAAAAAAACTCAAAACTTACCAGTACAATTTGAAGTGAAGCTTAGAATAAAAATCACTTCCACAAATAAATACAATAGTATTTTCTCAAAACACAGCATTTTTATTTATATTTGAAGAATCACTTCGTTTTTTATTATTATTATTATTGTTTTATAACAAATATTTGTTAAATTATAATTATTATTGGGTGTTAACAAATGCAAGCTGAGAACAAGAGGACACGACAAAAAAATTACAGCAAATGTATTCTCCTTCATTATTTTACAACAAATTAGTCAATAATGTATTCTCCTTCATTATTTTACAACAAATTAGTCAATAATGTATTCTCCTTCATTATTTTACAACAAATTAGTCAATAATGTATTCTCCTTCATTATTTTACAACAAATTAGTCAATAATGTATTCTCCTTCATTATTTTACAACAAATTAGTCAGTAATGTATTCTCCTTCATTATTATACAACAAATGAGTCACTAATGTATTCTTCTTCATTATTTTACAACAAATTAGTCAGTAATGTATTCTCCTCCATTATTTTACAACAAATTAGTCAATAATGTATTCTCCTTCATTATTCTACAACAAATTAGTCAGTAATGTATTCTCCTTCATTATTATACAACAAATTAGTCAATAATGTATTCTCCTTCATTATTTTACAACAAATTAGTCAGTAATGTATTCTCCTTCATTATTATACAACAAGTTAGTCAATAATGTATTCTCCTTCATTATTTTACAACAAATTAGTCAATAATGTATTCTCCTTCATTATTTTACAACAAATTAGTCAATAATGTATTCTCCTTCATTATTTTACAACAAATTAGTCAGTAATGTATTCTCCTTCATTATTATACAACAAATGAGTCAATAATGTATTCTCCTTCATTATTTTACAACAAATTAGTCAATAATGTATTCTCACTAAATAAATAAAAAATAAATCACTCCTTAGACGTCACTACAAAGTTATTTCCTAACTTTTGCTGAAAACTATCATTCTAATCAAGCTATAGGTTCGAACCCCACTCTACCCCAATTTGATTCCCATTTTCTAATAGTAAGTTATTTACAACTCGTTGAAAATCGCCAAAATTTGGGTAATTAATAAGAACGTAAATATTTAAAAATTAAAATAAATTAATTATAATCATTCAATTGCACACTTTATATAAATATGTTAGCATAAAAACCAAAAATACGTTTATATTAATGAATCAATCAATATTAATTTCTATTTTTAAAAAAAATGATTTAAAAGGTAAATGTTATCAACTGTTCATGCGTCCATTCCAACCGCTCATGCGCTCAGTAGCTGCAAGACTTATTATAATCCAACTTCTATTTTTATAAACTTGTTTTTTATATTTTTTTAAAATATCACTAAACTTCATTGTTAAATAAAAAATGTAAATAGGGCTGGATTTCTTACTGTCCATGCGCTCTGTAGCTGCAAGACGTGCCATAATTTAGCTCCTATTTATCGTAATCACTTTTTAGCATGACCACTTTAATAAATTACTATTATGCTCAATGTTTATCTTGTAAATTTATTGATAATTTTAAATTGCTAGAATTTCACTCGTCCATGCACTTTATGGCTGCAAGACGATTAGTAATCTAGCTTCAATGGGTAATGTTATCAACTATTAAATATTTAAATTTAGTCAATGGGGTGCAGAATTCCAACCGTCCATGCGCGCAGTAGCTGCAAGACTTGTTGTAATCTAACTTCTATTTTTAAAAATTTGTTTTTTTATTTCATTTTATAAAAAACTTCATTGTTAAATAAAAAAATAAAAAATGTAAATCTAGACTTTTTACTGTCCGTGCGCTCTGTAGCTGCAAGACGTAATGTAATCTAACTCCTATATATCACAATCAGAGACGAGGAACTAGAATCCCAACCGTCCATGCGCTCTGTAGCTGCAAGACGTGCTGGGATATTTATTTATTGTACAGCGCCCTTGAGGTGATTTACACAAAAACAGCGCTATATACATTATAACAACAACAACAACAAACCATCACGCCTTTTCCCCGTAAGGGTAGGCAGAGAGGATAGAACGCCACATCACCCTATCTTTGCATACAGATCTCGCTTCTTCTACATTCATACATCTTCTCATGCACGCGCGCCGTTTATTCCGACTTTTGACATGTCCATCTTCAAGTATTTGTTGGATTTGGTCATGCCATGTCTTTCTCGATCTACCTCTATTTCTGCATCCATCAACATTCGCATTGTAAATATTCTTAGCCGTTCTTTCGCTGTCCATTCGTTCTACATGTCCAAACCAGCGTAGAGCTCCTTCCTTGATTTTGTCGATAATGCTTCTCTTAGCCTTACATAAGGTACGTATCTCCGAATTATCCAAATATATATATAAAATCGAACCCGAGACCTCTTGCATGGTAAGGTAATGCGCTTACGACTACGTCACAGGCCACAGACCGACTTCTGCCATCTAACTACCGAAATTAAGACATTATTGAGAGATATTAACGTCCATAAATATAACGAATTTCACAAATTATAGTTTATCAAAAGATGTAGGTATTTTTAGACGTTTATATTGTTATATTACTAAATGTTATTAAATATTTGTACATAACCACTTACCGACTTTTCTATGTCTACCGGTTTCGAGACGTACCCGTCTCTTCGTCAGGACTCCATATAAGGATTTGATATTCGTGTTAAAGAACATATGAGGTGTCTTCACAATAACAATTTCTTTGAATTCGCAAATCACAAAATCAATTTAAATCATGACTTTAATAAAAATACAGAAGTTAAAATCTCACTTAAAAATAATAGAGGGTTAAAAGTAAATAATATGGAAATATTGCACATTAGGAAAGCTTTCAAAAATAATGTTCCTTTGATCTATGATCAAACAACCTTTCAATATAGTAATTTATACGGTGTTCCACTGTAATGGTCACCATATTAAACCTATTAAGCTTACCCCCTCCCTCCATCCCCTCTACTTTTTTCATTAATTCTCAAACAACAGAATATTTTCATAATTTTATCAGTGCATGTTTGTCCTAATCAGTGCATGTGCTTATTAAAGTGCATGTCGTGTTGGTTTTATATTTTTGTGCAACAACTATGGTGAAAGTGTATAGTGGGTTTTGCATGTTGGTTTAATTGGTGTACTGACGAAGAGACGGTACGTCTCGAAACCTGTAGACATAGAAAAGTCGGTAAGTGGTTATATGCAAATATTTAATAACATTAAGTAAAATGTTCGGCCACAAAGTTAATGCTTTAGATATCAATTACAAATTTAGGCGGCTTCCGTGGTGTATCATACATCGTTTTACAACACATTCGCCTGAGGGATCGCATTTCAATAGAATTTAACCCAATTTCATCATTATTTTTCCAATTCCAAACTTCACTCCTATACATTAGAGTTGACACTAGAACTCCATTGTGAACTGCCAGTGTTGCCTCCTGCAACAAACATTTGTTTGCCAAAGTAGATTTCAGAGCACCCTTCACCCTATAGTCCTTAAAATGTAACATGAATGACAGTTGTCAGAAAAAGTGACGACATAACTTTGTAGTAACGTCAAAGTAGTTATTTATATTGACACACGAAAAATCATTTGTATCTGCCGTGTTAATTTATTTTTTTAATAAAATGCTTGAAACATAAATTAATATTAATTTATAAATTAACAGCTTTAAAATTAAAACAAAACTAAAATAAACCTAATTATGAAGGACGTTCTTACAAGGCTACATC
The DNA here is from genome assembly GCF_059751315.1 of Micrasema longulum. Taxonomy (NCBI): domain Eukaryota; kingdom Metazoa; phylum Arthropoda; class Insecta; order Trichoptera; family Brachycentridae; genus Micrasema; species Micrasema longulum. Next base: position 228,180 of record NW_028277579.1, on the reverse strand, counting down.
ATTTTGCAAAGACGTTAGAGATGGGACAAATTGATCGAATAAAAAAATAATTCATTTGATGTTGTTCATGAAAAAAGTGTGTCTAATTTTTTGGTGAATAATTGTGTTAATCACACTATAATAGGCTTCTTTTTGCGTTTTTTCAAGACGCTTGACTCACGCACGGAAGGTTCCGGGATCGATTCCCGGTGAGAACACAAAAAAAATAAATTATGATTTTTCTCATGCCTGGTTGTTCGGTAATGTAATTCACCACTGTAATTAGGCCTCCTGGCCTGTTGTGGTGCAAAAAAAAAAAAAGTTATATGAGTGCGAAGGTTTTCACGGTCACTGTTATCAATATTATGTATCTTTTTTGGGTGATACCGTGTATGTTGGATTTGATCCGACGTTTCGGCTACCATTGCAGGAGCCATCCACACAGTTTTCCCTGAAGATGGCTGGCTCCTGCAATAGCCGAAACGTCGGATCAAATCCAACATACACGTATCACCCAAAAAAGATACATAATAAAGTTATATGAATTTATAAAATTTAAATGAATTTCAGACACAAACTTTCACAAATTATAATGAATTTTTAATTACACTTTCACAAAACAAATTAATTAACTTCACGTGTTTAGTTCGAAGGGTAAAACTTGAATGTCAACGGCTGTATGCAAATTAAAAGCCTAACGGTTTGAGATAAGTCGAACGTATTTTTTATAAATAATACATCATATACAGGATAGCCATTTCCCGTTTTAATACATGTTTATCAGTTTTAGTACATTTGTTTTGGGACGCGGGGATACGCTGTAACAGCTTCCGTTCTCACACAGAAATATCTAGAAATCTGTGGAGTTAAACTGAATTTTTACATCGAAGTTGATAAAATAAAATAAAATGAACAATAAGTCCATATTATTGATATCGCCGTTTGAAAGAACACGCAGAAATGCACCAGCGAAGGCATTTGAAATTATAGTTTGTAGAATCGTCACTTCCCGAGTAGAACCATTTTTCAAATATTTTTTTATTCCAGTAAAATGGCTGCAAAGTGCAGAGCCAATTCTACCATATAAAATAAAATTTTAAATTTGAAGCACTTATGGTGGTCTCAGCATATCCCGCCATCGCTTGAACAAGGGTGAATGGATCCACCCTGCAGTGGCTTGGAGAATCGCGTTGTTAGAGTTTTTCAGGCGTACCCATAGGCTCCGGGCTCTTTGGCGAAGTAGGGCAGCGAAGGTGTTTATTCGTCCAGCTGTGAACGTTTCGGAGGCACTGCAGTATCTGGGCACTCCGAATAATTGCCTGTATGAATTATTATACGTGAGCCTTAATTTATTCCATACTGCTTGCGTATAATTGTTCCATAGTTCCGCTGTATACATGGATGTCAAATACTATATAAATATGATTTTCTCCACTTCGTCACTGCACTGAAAGAAGCGTCTTGCTAGCATAGAGGCCCTGGTATTGATAGCTCTTATCTGTCTCTCTATGTCCTGATCATCTTTACAATCATCAGTCAGATGTGCCCTAGATAATTGACGTTTGCAGTTACCGTTGAACTGTTGTTGTCCAGGAACACAGGTGGCGATGGGTGCACGAATTCAGAAAATGACCTCTTGTGTTTAAATATACGCACGGAAGTTTTTTTGGCATCGAATATCATACTGTGATCGTTTGCATATTTTTCGCAAATATTGACAATCTCATACTATTAATTTATGGGATCAATAATACCATATCATCTGCATAACTAACATTGTTAGCACAGACGCCGTTAACATCACATCCGACTTTGGTTGAATTGAGGAGCACGGTAAGATCATCCATATATTTATTAAAAAGCGCCGGAGACAGACAGCCTCCTTGTCGGACTCCACATTTTAAATAAAAAGGTGAAGATGTAGTATCTCTCCATTTTATAATATTTTCCTGTTGTGTGTGCCAAGCTACCAGAGTATTAATAATACAAGATGGAATTCCTCTCTTCTCTATTTTATTCCACAATATTTTATGATTTACGCGGTCAAACGCTTTATTTTTTTATTATTGATGAACAACATGGGTTCAGGAAAGGCCGTTAGGTTGAAACCAATCTAATGGTTTTTTTAAGAACTACGCCACGGAAGCTCTGGACGCAGGACTTCAGGTAGACTGTTCATATAATGACTTCGCCAAGACTATTGATACTGTCGACCATGATGTCTCATTAAAAAAGCCGTATGAGATCGGTTTTTCTGATGAAATGTTAAAATTAATGGCGCGCTACCTTCAAAATAGATACCAATACGTCTCCTACGGTCTGTTCGAGTAATAGTGTTTTCTTACTTTCTCGGGTGTCCCGCAAGGCTCTAACCTGGGTCCATTGTTGTTCTCTATTTTCATTAAAAGCAAAGTTTCCTGAATATGTACGAAAAAAAAAACGTTTTGATATAAACGAACTACTTTACGCGACGTCACTTGTTCATGTGAATCAACCAATGATAAGAGAGTAATGAAAAAATTACGATTTGCTCGATGTGAATGGACCAATAGGAAGAACTGATCGAGAATAAGCGGAAAGGAACCTATGACGTCACACGTAGAGTTATTTCAGAAATACAAAGTAGTTTAAAAAATCGTAGAGCTGATAATCCGATACTTTAAAAAAAATTGGCTTTGTTTAATAGTCTATTAACATTAAAAAAAAAAATTAAAACCACTGAACTTCATCATTACATGCTCTAATTTTTACCGCTGGTAAAAATATTTAATTTTGTCTAATTTCTCCTAGCACCGAATTTCCTCATTAGGTGCTAAATTGTAATCTAAATTTATTTAGTGCTGTTCTCGCGATCTTTTCTCAACATAAAAGCGCGAAAATGTCGCTTGCCTCTTGCGTTCTACTCCATATTCTAAATTTAAACAGTTTAAAAGTATTTCGGGACACATCAACAGTCGTTAGCGATGTTTTACAGGACTAGAGTACTAGAGACAGCGATAATGGCGCTTTGTCAGTTTATCTTCGTCAATATTTAGAATTACGTCCACTTTTTGTGTTTACAAAGCCTATCACAACAAACGCAGCTCAAACACAAATTAAACAGCTTTAAAACCGTGTCCAGGCGGATCGAGAACACAGTTTAGTGTTTGAAATAAAATCAGAATACTTTAGCTGAATCACAAATAAGTATCGACGTGCTTAAAAACACGCTAACCATTTGAGCAATCACAATAAACAATAATGAACATGCTTAAGTTATCGCAGTCATTAGTCAATGCGTTTGTAATCTCTAAGTCAACGGTCGTGTCGGTTTTCCTCAAATATATAAGAAAAATACAATATATTGCATTTGCAAAATAGTAAGGAGTATCTTATACGAAAAAGTGAGTTTTGCATTTAGCCAGCGGTTGGCAAGCCAAATGTCAAGAAAGCAGTCGCCATTGTAATTGTAATTTAATTTTCACTTTTTTGTATTGGAGACTCCTTACTATTTTTCAAATACAATATATTGTATTATTTTTCGCCAGTGAACTGTATTTAAATAAATACGTAAATACGAGGAAAACAAAAAACAAACCGACACGAGCGTTGACTTAGAGATCACACAAGCGTTGACTTATGACTGCGATAACTTAAGCATGATCATTATTGTTCATTGTAATCGCTCAAATGCTTAGCATGTTTTTAGCATGTCGTTTGTTATTTGTGATTGAGCTTCAGGGACTATGAAATATTCTGGGGAAAAACACCGTTTCAAATAAATATTTCATATTTACCATTCCGGGAATCGGACCTGAGACCTCTTGCATGGTGGGCAAACGCGCTGACCAGTACAAATTTATATTCACATTGCTTGATAAATTTCTTAAATAAATCAATAACAACGCCCCCGCTGCCCAAATATGAAGACTAGAAAACGCAAATTTAAAAAAAATGAAGCTTATCATATTTCCGCTCACTTCAATGCATTTTACTGATAAAGATTATTGTTATCAGCAGCCTTTGGCATTGAAAGGAGCATATTAACAATGCTGCAGGCTGCAGTGTTATCTCTTCAATGACGAAGTAGATGAAAATGATAAAGTAGATGCTTATATAAATAACTAGCGGACCCGACAGACGTTATCCTGCCTGAACGTTGGCATGCCTGCTATTATCTTGGAAAAAATCTTTTCATCTAGGTACTTGTTTGTGATTTAATTCCATAACTAAAAATTGTTAATATTACACAAATATTGAATTTAGGTAGGTACTTGTTTATGGTTGAATTCTAAAACATAAAATAAATATTTTTTCAAATATGGCATTCTTTTTGCAAACGTCAAACTCCGGTCGTCTCACCACCAACAAAGGGGTGTACTTATGAAGGAATTCGATTTTTTTAATGTATTCAATTTAATATTATTTTAGTGTTACCAAAAATCCAATAAAAAGAAATAAATCGGTAGAAATTGTAAGGAATTTAAGGAAAGAATCTGATTGAGATCCACAAAAAACAAATGCTGTTTGTAAATATTCAAAAACAAACTTTTTTAAACACAAAAAAACAACATTTTTCCATTTTATGTAAATACATTATCCTCGAATGCAACCATGGTAGATCGATGAATAAAACATTTACGATCCTTACTTTATTTTTATATATTAGATTGAAGATTTTAATATCTACGAACACGCAAAGCGCAGATCTATATTTCTCTGAAAACCGCACGTAAATCGGCCAAGTCGTTTAGGAGAAGTTAAGTGACATCACACGTACGTAGAGGAATTATATATATTAAGATGAGAGCATATTATACATTTTTGGTATATTGTACTCTAGTGTTCTTTTCCCGTATTTTTTTGCAAACGCATTCTCCTCAAATGCAAACCTGGTAGATCAATGAATAAAATATTTGTGCTTCTAACTTTTTTTTTACATATTCAATTTAAGATTTTAATATCTGCGAACAGGCACAGCGTAAAGATCTATATTCTCTGAAAACCGCACGTAAATCGGTTAAGCCGTTTAAGAGGAGTACGGTGACATCACACGCACAGAGGAATTATATTGATTAAAGATGAACGACTAACTGAAATTGAACATTTTAAATACTTAGGACTAACAATAGACAGACAATTGCCACGGACAATGAGTAAGTTCAGTGGTTTTTTTTTAATGTTTTTATTTGTTAATAGACTATTAAACTAAGCAAAATAAAATTACAATTTTCATATAACGTATTATCAGCGCTATGATTTTTTTAAAATTTTGTAAATCTGAAATAACTCCGCGTGTGACGTCTGAGGTTCATTTCCGCTTATTCTGATTCAGTTCTTCCCATTGGTCCAGAAGTGACAAACAGACCGGAAATCTTCCATAGTTCTCAGATCATAGGTTGATTCGTATGAACCAGTGACGTCATTCTAAGTAGTGCGTTTTTATTGAAATATTTTTTATTATTTTTTCCGTACATTTTCAAGAAACTTTGAAGTACAATTTAATGCTCTTATTTTTACCCCGCGCAAGAAGATATTTTTTGTATCCAATTTCCCGTAGGGCTGAAGTTCCTCATTCATATCAACAATTTAATTATCAAAGTGGCGACATTATCGAGTCTTTTTTTTAAATATAAAAATTTGTTCTAAAAGCCAAAAAAAATATAATGTATGAAGCCTATGTTTCTACTACTACTACTACTACTACTACCATTATGCCATTTCCCCGTATGGGTAGGCAGAGAGAAGGGACCGCCACATACGTCTATCCTGGCATATATTCCTAGCTTCTTCCACATTCATACATTTTTTCTTTCATGCCCTTCGGTTCTGTCTGCTTTTGACATGACCAGACTTAAGATTTTGGTTCATCTGATCATGCCACGTCTTCTTTGTTTTCCCTTGTCTCTCGTTGCCGTTCATTTTCGCCATATATACTTGTTTTACCATTCTTTCGTCGTCCATTCGTTCTACATAACCAAACCATCTCAGAGACCTTTTTTTAATCTTATCAGTTATACTTGACTCAGATTTGCACTCTCGCCTGATTTCATCATTCGTCACCCTATCTTACATTGATTTCCCACACATTCGTCGAAAAGATCGCATTTCAACCGCGTGCACTCGGCTTTCATCCTTTCTCTGCCAGTTCCATGTTTCATAAGTGTTGGGACTAAAACTCCGTTGTGCACTGCCAGTTTAGCTTTGCCATATATTTATTAGCAATTACTGTGATCAGTAAGCCGTTCATTTTGTTGCACGCACTCACTCTCCTTTCAACATTTTTTTCTACTCTTCCATCTCTTGAAAACATACTTCCCAGATACACAAATTCTTCTACTTGTTTAAGACATTCGTTGTTTACATTTATTATGCAGTCAGTAGTCTGACTTCTCCCTTTAAATACCATCCTTTATTTTAGCATTAACACTTTGCAAATTTACTATTATGCTCAATGTTTGTTTTTGTAAATTTATAGATAATTTTAATTTGCCTGAATTTCACTCGTCCATGCACTTTGTAGCTGCAAGACGATTAGTAATATAGCTTCAATAGGTAAATGTTATCAACTATCAAATATCCAAATTTAGTAAGTGAGGTCTAGAATTCCAACCGTCCATGCGCTCAGTAGCTGCAAGACTTGTTGTTATTTAACTTCTATTTTTTAAATATCACGAAATCTCTAAACTTTATCAAATAAAAAATGTAAATAGGGGCTAGATTTCTTATTGTCTATGCGCTCTGTAGCTGGAAGTTTTGGAGCCGTGTTGTATCGTTTTAAAGTGTAGAAATGCTGCTGGGATAAAAAAAAAAAGAGGATGAGATCACATTTCATGTGTAAGTAGCAAATGCATGTGTAAGTAGCGAATGCATAATATAAAAATTTAATTATTTTTCCATCCGTCAGATTCGCAAAGAAAAAAAAACTGTCATTTTGTTCGTTTTGCCAGGGTAGTCAAATTTTGTACGCTAATTTGCTCATCCAATGAGAGAACTAATGTAAATTGGACCTTTCGGATGTGGTGGACATTTGATAGACATTATCTTTTAAAACATCATATATCATTTTACATGACATAAAAATATCCGTGTTATGCCAAATAAAATCTGTTTTCATCAATAATTACTCTCATTAGATGACCCTTTACCTATCTACTCTGTTGAGTCAATCAATGTTTCCGCGTGTACAATAAAATTTTAGAGAAATTAACGAATTACTTTTTTAAAAAATATACATAATACATTTGTGTTATGCTTATATTTTTCACGATCAGGCAACATTACGCGGTGACTTCGCGCATGCGCGTGGCAAAAGTGGGGCAAAGTAGGGCAAAGTGGGAGGTTTTTTGGACACAGTGCGATGAATTCAAATATGAGGTTCTTCTGAACTATTCTTGGAGACTATCACTCCCTCTCACTTCTGTTCAATGTACTTCATAGTCCTAACGCTCCTATATCCTTTCGTGAAAAATTTCAACGCTTATCAGTTCATGGTTTACCTCTTCGTTTTAATTCCCAAGACACTCTCTTAATACCCATCCACAATTTCTTTTTCTTCTCTAACTCATATAGTGTCCATGCGGCTCGACAGTGGAATCATCTCCCATCCACCATCAAAGTTGTTACTACATTATCTTTGTTTAAATCACGTCTGAAGAAACATCTCCTTTCTCTTCCTCCTCCTTTCCTCTTTCCTCTTTCCTCTTTATTCCCTTTTCCCATTGAGTAATAGTTTTGATTTAAGGTAATTTATAAACAAATACGTTTATTTCTATTTTTATATATATCTTTAGGTTTTTAATTTTTTTTTCTATTGAATATGTACTGTGACTTAAATTATAAAAATAAAACTTTTATTTTATTGGTTGGTTGGAAGAAATTGCCATTTGGCAATAAGCCCGCCAATGTACAAATAACATTATTTACAAAAAGTTAAATAAATAAAATAAAAATATATATTCTTAATTCCATGGTTGATTCATTCGAACTAGTGACGTCGTTCAAAGTAGTTTGTTCTCATTGAAATATTTTTCTCTTTTTTTTCTGTACATTTTCTCTAATTTTTACCGCGCGTAAGAAAACTTTTTTTTAATCATATTTCCCGTTGGGCTGAAATTGATTGCAGAATTGAAAAATTCAACGTCTGCATTCGCGTGGTGTAATTTGAGAAGCGGGGGGAAAAGTTCAGTCCAAAAACAATTAAATAAAGCGCCGATTATTTATTTTTCGCATTCCTCATCACGCGTCGATGTTTTTGGCACAGCTCACCGCATATAAACACACCTTTTCAACGACGTGGAAAGAGGTATTCTCACGAATTAAGATGAGAATTTTAATTATCGGCGAGAATTTTCCGCTAGTCCATTTTGAGGAGTGCATGTAATAAAGACAAGTATTATGGCCGCAAAGATTTCAGCCGTGACTCGCTCCAATGACGACCGGTGAATATTTGACCTATTTATAGAGTTCCACCTAATAATAATTGGAAAGGTAACGTGAAACATGAACCTTCCTTACAAATGGAATGCCGGGAGAATGTCACAGCGAGAATTGAGCTCCAACACTCAGTAACAAAGTTTCAAACTGGCAACACTGTGCAACAAATTTATTTAACTTTCGGACATTAATTTTAAAAATTGGACTCAGCAGATAACGAGCGTTATGAAAACACGGGCGTGAACCTTTTTTTGCTTGGACATTTGCTGCGCATGCCCCTAGAGAACCTTAAACCAAGTTGCCTCTTTTCACATCTGCGGGCTCCCGCATTCCTTGAAGGCCGTCGATGACAATCTTTCGGCTTTAATGGGTGAAACTAAGGGACGCAGCATTGACGTGAAAGAAGGCGAGAGTGCTGGCTGTTGATAAGTTCACCTGGAGTTGTGCTTATGCTCCACTTCGGAGCGGATGTAAAAAAAGAAAGGAAAAAATTAAAAACAAAACTTATCAAACCATCTTAATGATGTTTAATGATTAAAATTCTTCAAATTTCATTACAATAAAGATTAAACTCTAAAATACATATTTTAAAGCTGTTATTTAGTTTTGGAACATTGGCCATTTTTGTGATGTTTTTTCTCGCTGGCAACGCTTTACTTTTCCCCAATTTATTTTGACAAACCCGACGCGAATGACCTGCGGTTAGCGGTGGAATTTAACTTAAATTTCGTTAAAATTCGCGTTTCAACCGAGTGTATTTATAAAAAAATAGTAAGTCACAATCATGGAATAATAGTGTAAATTTTGCATTGCTCTACTAACCGCCTTACGCGAAAAGTTTTTTTGCAGCGCGACACGCTCGAACTTTTCCGGATTGTTAAATATAGACCGCTTTCCTTTTAAATTTTCCGGCTTCGTCGCGTATTCCTTTTAGCCTATTTTAAATTGTTATGAAAATCCCATAATTTATTTACCGTGAGTGATATTTTTGTCCCTAAAATGTAAATGCATGGCCATATTTTAAATCATTTTGTGCATATTTGTTGAATGTTAAAATAACTCGGAGTGCGTCCATAAATTAATTTAGTTTTTATTTTATTTTCACACGGGAACGCTGATAAGTCATCCTTGGAATGTTCCCAACTTATGAATATGTCATCTTTAAATACATTTGTTACGAGTGGGTTATGTACCGATTCGGAAAATAAACATAATATTATGGAAACAGTCGCACAATACAGGAATACTAACTCGCTAACTGAATCTATGAATGTTTTGTGATTATTTATACTTACCTGTTTATAGAAAATAAAGCTTTGTGTAGAAATCTTGTGTTTAATTTTTGTTGGTTACACATTATCCACAGTAAATTAAGACTGCTGTAATGAATTACTAACTAAGCATGGTTTTCAATGTTGTTTTTGCAACGATAATATAAAATGTGAAATGTCATTTTTATTTCCCCATTAAAAATGTTTGTTTGTTTATTAAATTAATACGGCCTATCGTACAATCGAAAGAATTTCACATAATTATTTATGTGATGTTAAAAAACAAATGTGGCCATATCTGTTGTAAGTGAAACTGAGTATGTCCAAATGCTTGTACGTGCCTGTAGTGCGTAGCATTCTGAAGAGTGGTGCTGTGGTATGGGAGCCGAAGAAACCGCTTACTCGCTACAGGTTGAGAGAACACAGAAGTGTGGGTATTAGAAGCAACCTTAAAATCTCCATTGAAGGAGTAACTGAGATTACTAATTATGCTTCAATGGAGAATGATAAGTTTGCGGTGTCAAGTAGTTTAATTGAAATCTGTTTTTGCAAGATTTAGAGACGGTTTTGAATTACTCTATTATTTATTTAACACTTTATATACATGTACAATTTATAAACACATAAGGGCGGGCATATTGCCTTAAGGCAATTTCTTCCTACCTACCCAAACCATTCAGTTTGAGAAAATTACAAGTACATATACATATTGAATCTTACGATTTTATACTAAATTAAAAACAAATATTAACAAAATAAAAAATATGAAAAATTAACACTATATTATGAAGAGAGGAGAGGCGATAGGAAGGAAATAAGAAGGATAAAGAAACAACTTAAATATTAGATGGTGACATTTCAATCTTTACTTAAATGTAAATAAAGAAGGGGCGTCTCTAACATTAATGGGTAGATTATTCCACAATCGAGCAGCTACTATTGTGAAAGAGGAAGCAAGAAAATTAGAGCGATGAAAGGGTATTAAAAGGGTTCTCTCGTTACTAGAACAAAGAGATAGTCCGTGTTGTGATAGAAGTGGGTAGATTTGTATGTATACTTTATTTTGGCATCAATAACTAATTTTCCATTTTTGGTGGAGATTTCTGGAAGTTTGCTTCCAATACCCTCATATATGTGTTCCCCAGATAAAATTCTAATCCAAAAGTCACAATCAAAAAATACAATATATTATTTTAGTTTTAGGGCACTCCTGGAAATTCTGCTTTTTTGTTATGAACTATTTTATCAGGTTGATTTTTTTTATTTTATATACACGAGTCGTTCACCTCCAAATCTTGATTTTCAACAAAACCCAAAAATCACAAAAAACATGTCAATAAGAGGGATTTAGCACCCAACTTAAACTGTTTTCTCTTAAATTTAAAGTGGATTATGAAAAAAATTACCGAAACAAATTGAAAGTATTATTTTTATCTGTAAAATTACTTTCAATCCTTTTGTTTCTATTTTCGGTTTTTAAGGGTATCGGCATTCTACGACACGTATGTACATATACACTCGAACTTGGTTATTACGAGGAAGACGAGACAGATTGAATTTGCTCGTTATAAGCACAACTCATTATACCAGAGAAAGGTTTTTAAAATCCAATCGCCATTGCATATTTATTTTATTAATTTTTCACGCCCATAAGGCTTTTACATACATGAAAGTTATATGAAATATGAGTATATAAACAATATTAAATTTTAAAAATATAATATAAAGCAACAAAAGATAGAACAGTGTTTAGAAGTAAAGTTGGAAGTTGGAAAAAAAGGAAGATGAGTATATAAACAACATAAATTTTAAAAAATACAATATAAAGTGATAAAATATAGAACTGTGAAATGCAGTTAAAGGTTTAAAGCAGCTAGGTACATAATGTTATAAAATACAATATGAACAGAATATTAAGTTCTCTTTGATATGGAACATATACATTGATATTTAAAATTTACAAGACTCATGTTAAAGACATCGATGTTATATTACTTATTATGATATTGTCACTATTGAAAATTATAATAAATGCTTACAAACATACCAGTTTCTAAATTTTAAATTCAGATAAATAAACTTTCGTATTTGTTCACAATATCAACAATGTGATAGAGAAAACTTTTTACACACTTTAACATATTTCGTGCCACATTCTATTTTACAAATAATTGCCACTTTTTCGCAAATTTAAACACTTCTGTTAGTAGTCATGTTTACAATTCAAGGGTAAGCTTTTAATTTGTCTGACATCACCCACTTGTAATGTTCATTATCCATTGACCATAGGATATCTAAAAAAAAACATTGTAAAACCCCCGAAACAAGGATTTTATTTTGTTTTTATTTTCTTTTATTTAGGAAACATACAGTACAGTTACACAGTTAGACTTAACTCTAATGGACCAGTGAAGTTTCCATATTATAAAGTAATTATATGTAAGGTTATTAATTAAAGTACAAAAAAGAGAAGGAAAAAAAACATAAATAGAAGTTGTTTAAAAATTAAAATGAGAGTAAAAAAATGAAGAAAATTTGTAAAAGTAATTATATGTTAAGAATTAAAATAGTGAATGAAAAACATGCTCAGATGTAAAAATAAAATAATAATAACATTTTTAAAAAGGAAAAACAAATATACACATACATATTTTAAGAGATTCAAAGAAACAATGAGAAGAATCTTTAAAGAATCTTTAAATTCATAAACTACAAAATAAGTTATAAATTGTAATGAGGAGCCGAGCCTGTGCTTACTAAGTTCACAAAGCTTGGATTTTTTTACACGCAATCTCAACCATATGTGTGATACTTAGTCAATGCTGTCGGCAAGACACCAATTAGGTACTTACATAGTATCATCAACGTAAACCGATACCAACGCCCAGCAGCATCGGTAATAAGTTAATCCCCCATTTGGAATTTATTACTTAGGTTCTTATTTAAAAAATGATGTTTTTAAACAATTGAAGAGTTTTTGCTCAACTGTTGACAACATTTTTGTTCAGTATGTTCGAGAAGAAGCTCGTTATAAAAGTGAATAAATGAATGGAGAAAACCACAAACTAAAATATCAACTAATATTTCTTCATTATATCCGAGATCTCACTATTTCTGTGATCGTTATAACCAAGTTCGACCATATATATTTTTATTTTATTTCACTAGTGTCTTGCAATCTGTCCCTGTTCTAAAATGTAGAAAATATGTGAAGGATTATAATAAAACAAATAATTAAAACTTCCATACTTATAAATTAAGGTATTCAATAATAAATAACAATAAAACAATGTGTAGAAATAAGGGAATAGTTATATGAAAAGAAATATGTTATCGGCAGTAAAAATGTTGAGTGACTGGTGCACCATTATAATTACAATTTATTTACAGACATTGTCTATTTATACAATTCATAGGGATAAATATTACAAGAACAGTTAAAAACATTAAAAAATAAGAAAAGAAGCATTGACAAACTTAAAGGACTCCGAGACAAGATCTGGACTATTTAGAGCTCTTTTAAATCCTCGTAAACTTAAACCAAAAAAGTTCAGACTTGTCTCAGACGACGAAAGAATGGTAAAACAAGTATATATGGCAAAAATGAATGTTAATGTGAGACGAGGATGACCGAGGAACACGTGGCATGATCAGATAAACCAAAATTTTAAGTCTGGTCATGTCAAAAGCAGGCAGAACCGAAGGGCATGTGTGACAAGATGTATTAATGTGGAAGAAGCTAGGAATATATGCCAGGATAGACATGTGTGGCAGGCCATTCTCTCTGCCTACCCCTAAAGAGAAATGGCGTGATGGTAGCAGTAGTAGTAGTAGTAGTTGTCTAGAGTCAATAATATGACAAAGACGAGCCATTAGAGAGTTGAAATATTCCAATGACAACATAATGGTGTTGCCAACAAAAAAAATAAAATGTGTTGATATATTGCAATGTTTTCTAAAAGGGTTCTGGTATATTTATATTTTCCTTTATTAAGGACTTCTACCAAAACATCACAATACTGACCAAAAGATGTTACAGATTACAGTAAAATAACACAATATGTATGTATCCAAAAAAAACTTATTTCCTTAAGGATCACACAAAATACAACATAAGCAAAATCTTATAATAAAATTTAGATAATTTTTTATTAAAAAAAGACTTGGGGAACAATAACAATGTTTTAATATCTTTTATAAATTGCACGCCTTGTGGTTTAATAGTTAGTGCGTTTGCCTACCATGCAAAATGCCTCGGGTCAAATCCCCGACATGATAGACATAAAATATTGTTTACCTATTTAACCCTAGCTCACTAACCTTATATTCGAGTAACGATGTAACTAACCTTTCATCTGTCAGACAACAAAACAGAACATCAATATTAATTTGATCACTTTTATTTTTTATAACAAATTACCTTAAGTACAATCTTAATTTTCAGGCCATCAAATAGTTGAAATATTTTTGGAATCAACCTACATGGTACAGCTACTGCACAAAGAAACAGAGTGTTTGCCATAGATGGGTCTTTCGCCATTGCTGAAGTATTTCATCATGCGACGTTTTCGGCGGGGCAATACCTGCAAATTTTTCGCTTACTCGGGAGTTCTGCGTGTTAGTTGACTACTGACTCCTTGGCAATCTCCAATCATATAAATATTTCAATTTTACCTTTTAATCTATAAGGATAAAAAAGTTACAGAACTACCATCATTTTATCTGTCATACGACGATTACGCGATATAAATTTAATAATAACTGTTTGATTTAAGAAATGTAATGTACTTTCTCACCACATGCTAAGGATTTATTCAAATGATTTAGAAAACAAGTGGGTTTTAAGTTTCTTCCGAAACATCACTTCACTCTCACAGTTTTGGACCTCTGCTGGGAGAGCATTCCATGCTGTAGGGCCTGCGACCGCAAATGCGCGTTCGCCGAATCTAGTGCGCTGTTTGCGTAGAGGTATAATAACTTTTCCTTTCGACGTAGATGTAGCTGATCATAGCGTAAGACGTCTGTCAGCTAGTTCATCTGGAATGCAGAGTTCCCTTAGATATTCTGCAGCAAAGTTGTGCAGTGACTTATACATAAGCCAACAGAGTTTGTATTTTAATGGAATGAGGGTGGACATGTGTGTAAATATTATTGCACAAGTGTCAAAAATATAAAGAATTAGAGATAATATAAGATTTTACTATAGAAACTAAGTACAAGACAAAAAAGTTTGTTTTAAAACGCGCATTTTAAATGTTAATTTGTTGCAATCAAACGGATCAATAAGAGAAAAAATAAATATTAATAGTCAACAATAGTAGATGGACTCAGCCTGAAGGTAATGTATAGTTTATAATTTTCTTGAATATTTTATTGGCACCCTATATAAATCATTGAAATTAGAGATAAAATTTAGTGTTTTGAAAAAAAACAATAAGACTGATATTTTTTAGAGCCAGTTTTTGACATTTTTTGGTGAGTTTTTCTTTCAGGTAATCGATGCGTCTCGATACTGGCTTTAAATATAAAAAAAACAAAATCGCAATGTGGAGCAAATATCGTGTTTTGAAAAGTTGACCCACAATTGCAAGCACTTGTGGAGATGGTCAGTAGGTAGGTATTGTCATAGAAAAGGACATTGTCACCCTATAGTGCAGTTGCTACATTTCTATTAGAGTTTAGGAGGTAAATTCAAATTATAATATACACAGCAATCTTTCTAGTAAAACGTGGGTCAACCAAATTGAATGAACTTAATATTCACAAAATCATTAAAAAATTTTCAACTCTGGTTGGTATCGACTTTAAAGTTTATTATTTTTTTAATAAATTTTATCAGGTTCTTCTGCTACTTTTTTTTCTTATTTTCAAAAGTAAATTAAAATATTTATTTATTTAGTAATGGACATTGTCCATTTATACAATTTATAGGGTTTTAATATTACAATAACAATACGACAAAGAGGGTCATTGGAGAATTAAGGCCATTGTTTGTTTTATTCTGATCGATGAACAGTACTTCATTGTTTCTCGACCTACGAGTCAGAATATGGAATTTTACTTATCCCAGTAATGATGGAACATCGATTTTACCATTTAGTATGCCGAACATACATATATTTGGAATCAATATTAGCTCTACGTTTTTGTAGACTAGAAATATTGAACATTGACTCTAATATCAGCATAAGATTAATAACCTCTTTCTAGTCCAAGCATTGACGCTATTTTTCGAAGCAAACGATGCTGGACTGATTCAATGTGATTTATGCCATTCACATAGAATGGAGACCAGACCCCTAATCTAGGAGGCATATTATAGAAGAGGGTGAACGGTTGAGCAATAGAGATTTGATTGTACGGACATTAGTAAAATCAGAGGATATTCTGTTAATGAAGCCAAGTAATTTCAGTGATTTATTTACTGTATTATTTTATAAAATAAATCTGGTTTCTAGTTATCTTACAAGGTATATATATGATAAAAAAAAAATTGCAAATAAATTATTACCAATCCTACTCCTATGCCCTCTTCTCTTTAAAAATACATCCTTTTTTCTTACTTATGCACTCTCACATACACATTCACACATGCACATACACACACATTTATATACGCACATACACACACATTCACATACGCACATACCCACACGTGAAAAAAATGACGCGCATACACAATGATGTAAATTCTCTCCTTACATATTATTAGGTTAACAGTGGGTATTTTAAATTGGCTCTAGTATTGAGAACATATTTCTACTTATTGTTGTGTAAAATCTCTAAAACTCCCTAATTAAATAACCCTTTTGAATAGATTTATACATAATTAAGTTAATCCTTATACACTTGGGAGTGCAAACTCAAAGCGCTAATCAGTTATGTTTGTGTAAACGGTTTACAGCATCGAAGAGTTAGAAATGGAGTCTACTCAGATAATGGAGACATCGGCCATGAGGACGGAGACCTTTACCGAGGTGAAGACCACTTCATCCATGTCGGTGAAAAAGTCACACTCCCTGCACCGAAAGAAGTCCAAGAAAGATGAGAAAAACATCTCCGTTGTAAGTCATTTAGTTTTTTTCATGCTTTATCTTGAAATTGTAGTATTTTACGCAGCTGGTACTTTTTGGTAAATAATTGAATGTTTATTTTAATTATTTCTGTCTGAAGATGCCCATTTATTTACATACATAAGGTTATTGTACATTATTTGAGACAATAAGTCCCAACTCCATGGGACTAAAAGTCCTGTGTTGAGATGGGACGAGCAATTATATGACACAGACACATAAAAAGTAATACCAGTAATATTCATAAAAAGTAATTATAATAAATATTTAGAGGGTGAAATCGCTAATTAGTCAAGTATTTATTAATTAATTACTTATATGTAAATATAAGTTATTACATCATCAAATAATTGTACATTTATTTATTTTATTTATTCATATTTTTTCTCTTACAAACTATAAATAATAAAAAGAATGTGACCTCACTGGAGTTACCCATGCCGACGACACTTAACAATATACTTTTTTAAAACTACAATTGAAAATAAGCAAAGAAGACTTACTTAATAAACAGAGATAATTAACAAAATGTTCATACAGTTTTAAGTTTTAAATACTTCATATATACGTTTATAATTCATTTATGTACATCTGTATTATTTATATTACAAAACGCACAATGAAAGAACAAAAACCTAAAATAAGCTATACGCTTGTGGAGCAGTTGATTCAATATGGGTTTGGGCAAATGAGACAATCCAATTTACTTCTACCTAGCTCCACTATCCATTTTTTATAGCCTCTTTGAACATTTTCTCGTTACTAATTGTTTTAGTAGATAGTGGAATTAGGTTATAGATTTTAATGGAATAATACTCAAAATCACTTTGTATGACTTTTCTGTCTTTCGGTTTTCAAATATACTCATCTCTTTGTCAGGACAGTAATTACACCAACATGCAATACCCATTATATGAAAGAAAAAGTTACCCAATTCAAATTCTAGACTACAACCTTAATATTTGTCAAAATTGGACTAATATAAATATGACACTTAACGGGGACTTACAGCTCAAGTTTGTGAGTGAAAATTCTTAATGAAAGTTAACTTTAATTTGTTATATGAATAAAATTTACAGTAAGTAAGTACACATACCCCCCAAGTAGGGTTTATCCAAATATTCCCATTTTGGGCCATTTGGCTAGTTTTGAATAACTGGGGCAAAAATGGGTATCAAATTTAGTTTAGTTAATGGAAAGATATTTAAAAATGTTTGAGTATGTCCAAATGCTTGCAGACTGGCTAGATTTCCTCCCTAGTGAGTTATTTATATTTAGATTTATTTCAGCAGAGAGGGAAAACATTTTTGAGAAGGGAATATGGGAGTCTAGGCATTTACAGGGCTTATGACCTGTCGTTGGCTGGTTTAAGTGGCCACTTTACACACTGTGTAACATTCACCATTCTGCCCATGTTTGAACATCCACATTTCCTCAACTCTTCCGTCTGCTGACTTTTGTGAAGTAAAAGAGCTGAAACCTTTATCACGTGGGTGAGATTCATCCAGCGGAGATAAAGGTGGCGTTGTCCATTATTGGACGTCTGCGATCATATTGACCAACATTGTTTTATTTATGGCTGCCCGGAAAAACTCCACTGAAGACTTGGCTTACCACTGCCGCAAGTTCTTCAGCCAGGAAGTTCTTCTCTTCTCGGGACCCCTTCTGCTTGCAACTTTGCCTTGCACAATGATTTATTTCTCTGGTGTCCTTTGATGTATTGAAATACTGCAACTTTTGGATTTTAAACGTTTTTATAAGTCCTATATCTTTACACATACTACTCGTCACTTCTTCATTTCGGACTCTATCTGTCCATCGAATTTTAAGGATCCTTCTATACAACCACATTTCAAAGGTTCCAAATTTTTTACGCTCTTTTGCCTTGGGTCGATGCCTCCATTCCGCACAGGAGGACAGATGCCAAGTAGCATCCCACCATGTGTATTCGGAGGTTATGATATATAGATAGAATGGCACACCACTCTATCTTTACATACACACCTCACTTTTTCTACATTCGTACACAGAGCCGAACCTACCACAGGTTCAGTGGGCACAAAGAACCAGCCACTTGCTTACAAGGGAAGGAAGAATAATATGCCCATATTAATTTACAAACCTGTATATTCCCATCCCTTTCCATTAAGTGATGAGTCGCTAACGTCCCTTAGACCCAGCGCTATTCATACAAGCCACTTATTCCGACATTGGAGATGTCCATCTTTAAGTATTACTTGAACAGAATTTGTCTTTTTTGTTCTTCGTTTTCTGTATCCATCTGCTTTCTAAACAAACATGTTTAATAAAATACAGAAATCAAGTACGGAGAAGGTCCAGAAGAAGATGATAAAGAACGAGGGTACGATGAGCAACGACAGCAACCCGAACTGCCAGTCGTGTGGTAAGCCAGTGTACCACATGGAACGCGTCAAGGCTGAGAAGTTGTCCTGGCATCGAGACTGCTTCCGCTGTACGGAGTGCAACAAACCGCTCAGGTTCGTACAATAAATGATTGATACATTCATTACACCTTTATTTAATCCTCACTCCGTTGGTCCACCAAATAATGCAGCTTACCTCGATTATTTTATAAAGGTAATTAAGATTATTTTATCAGGCCTAGTCTTTAACAAAAGATGTTTAGTTATTGGACACATTAGCAAAATGTGTGCTTTATAAGTAGTTTTTAAATAGAATCATGCAATATTATAATTTAGTTCTAGTTTTTCAGCATGATTATTTTTTTGGTGGCATTTAATAAATGTTTGATTTGTGAATCAGACTTTTCTGAATCTTTATTAGTTTTTTTAGATATGCCTGACCAATGAACTGGGCAGTGTGTAAACATATTTATTTATATAATTATTGACGGACTTATGCAGTCCATTCTAACAATGGTAAATACAATTTCTTATAATAAATACAGGTACTAATCAAATAAAATACAACTAAATAAAATTAAAGCTAGGACAAAAAAATAATTACTACCTTAAGACAAGATCCGGTCTATCTTAGTGATTTTTTAATATATAAAGGCTTACACCAAAAAAGTCCAGATCTTGTCTCGAGTTTACAATACGACACGATCAGGACATTGGTCCATGCAAGCCATAGTTTGTGCTGTGTTGATCAAGGAACAGCACATTATTATTTCACAACCAGCGGATTGGAACGTTGAATGCCACTTGTTCCAGTAACGATGGTATATCGACTTGAGATTTTTAACATTGACTCCATTTTTACATAAGTGTAGTTACTTGCTCATTCAATCATTCTTGCTCTGAAAAATGGGGGTCAGTGTATAAGCTGCTGACGTCACTACGATCTGGGTAGATTTATTGTGACGGGTCCCCGTAAATTAGTTCTCGCCCTCCAAGCTCAGGTATTTAGAGAATCTAGCTACTGAATAGGGGGGGAGTGTTCTCATATTGCTAAATCTCCCCCTCTAAGCCCAGATCCTTAACGTATTGGGCTAATAGATAAAGGGAAGCGTTCTATCATCCTCAGGTTTAACCAGTGGCCCTGTGAGGTTGCGGCTTATGGTATGATATAGAGCATCATATTCACATAGAATGCGTATTATATTTAGGTATTTTATAATCTGCACTGCAGAACCTTTATCTAGAAGTTTCAGAAAGGTTCATTTTAGTTAGGTGTTAACCCTCACTTGGTTTCGGCTAAGTTTTAATAGGTTGAATGCAAACCTTTGTGAGTACTCCTATAGTAGTTCCTTTGCACTGGTCTCTGGGCTTATTGGAGCTGTCTCAGCTCCCAGCCTTACCAATTCGTCAGCTGCCTTGTTATTGTCGATATTTAAGTGTCCAGAGCCGCGATTACAAACCCTTCATCGGCACATATCGAGACGGTATAAAGTAAAATCGAATGATAATCGAACCCTAAAAAAGATTCTCTATACCACTCCGGAAGGCAGACCAAAATTAAGATGGCTGGATAATGTGGAAAGTGACATTAGAGCAATTGGCCTGTCAAACTTGAGAAGAGTCGCTGGGTGCAGGGAGCAATGGAGACAGATTCTGAAGGTGGTCAGAACCCACAACGGGCTGCCATAGTGTAGTTTTATATATTCATAGGAAAATTTAAGGTATCTACGCCAGTAACCTGTAATTGAACTAGTTTAAAAAAAAGAATGTATGCATATTTTATTTTTTATTCAGAAAACTTAATTTACTTTGTAGATAAAATTAAAGATAAATGACAACTTCCCATACATGGGCCCTGGTACCCAAATCAGTATTATGATATTGCATTCACCGACCCAATAAAAAGGCTTGTAGACATTGCGAGGTTGATTTACAACTAATATCCACCGAGCTCAAAGCTTTTGATATATTGAAATATTTTCTAACGTTATTTTTAGCGTGGAGACTTTCCAGAGTCACATGAGCAACTTGTACTGCAAAGCTCACTTCAAGCTCCTCTTCGCTCCCAAAGCTGTGGAGGAAGACGAACAGGAAAAAAGTTAGTATCTATTACACTTTACAACACAACATAATATGCATAAAGACTCTGCTTAATTCAGTGTTTTGCGGTAGTGTTGGTATTCCCCGAAATCATCAGATATAAAGGCATCTGCTAAATAACTGCTAGTGTATTATTATTATTAATAATAATAAACACCTGTACAGTCGATCTTGAGAATTTACAAAATTAAATTTTTTTTTGGGGAATTTGCCACTCTTTTATAGAGAAGTTTGGAACACAACATGCATATTTAGAGGGATGGCCACTGACATTATTTCAGCTTATTTGCACAAACCAGTGGTGTCTCATTAGATAGCCGTGTATTATCATTACCTATGTAAGCATTTACATGAGTGCATCTTAAAATTTTACAAGTACAGGTAAACGTCATTTTGCGCCGGTTCGATTTACGCCAATTTACAACTACCTCGGCTGGCGCCAGCGTGGGATTCCCCGGTTCGGCCGACACCGGATGACAGAAGGCGCTGCGATTCTAATAGCAGACACACTTTTACACATTGTTTTATTCTATTACCGTGTACGCGAGCTGCCTATTGTGTATGTGAAATTGTTTCTGAGTTAGTTTTTGTTTTGTTTTTAAGAAAAATAAAGAGGTTTGACTATATTTTTTATTTTATTATTATTAAAATTAAAAGAATATTCAAATATTTGTATTATGCTATGATTCTGCAAGAAAGGAAGCAACAATCAAAGCAAATGAAATTGGAGGCTTTTTAAAAAAAAGTGTGAGAATTTATTTTAGTACCGACGAACTGGTGAGTTAGTATTTATTATAAAAAATAAATATTCATCTCAAGAGATATGGGATATGTATTTATTTATTTATTTAAATCTTAAAGTAGGGCACACATATCATACATATTGTTATGTGTGTTCTAATAATAACATTGCAAATATATTTAATTTATAAATTGTTTATCACATATGTTTTGACCATTATTTTAAATTTTGATATGTTTTTTTCTTCATAAATATTTTTTTCCATTTCGTAATACTTTTTAATTGCTTTAAATAAAATTGAATTTTGTTACTTTGCCTTTTTCCTAAATGGAAGTCTAATTTTGTTCTTTTCTCTAGTATTGTGATCGTGTTCATGCTGGTTCCGATCAATTTTTTTCCAAAATTCTGTTTTTTTATTAGAGTTTATAATTTTATGAACAAATATCATTGTATTGTAAAATATTCTTTGTTTATATGTTAATAATTTCATTTCATTTACCATCGACTTTACCCTCGTATATCTGTTTTTTTTCAAAATGATTCTAAAGGCTTTATTTTGTAATACAGTTAGTTTATCTATGTTTTCTTTGTTTGATAAAAATAAAATGCTACTACAGTAGTTAACGTGTGGTTCAATAATTGCTTTGTAAATAGTTTTGCAGGAGTCCTTATCAATAAATCTTCTGATCCTTCCCAAAATTGATATTTCTTTTGCAATCTTATTTATTACCATCTTAGCGTTTTGGTGAAATGTAAGTTTTGAATCCAACATTACACCTAAATATTTAATTTCAGTGACTTCATTAAGTTTTTCATTTTCTATTACAATTGATGGTGTAATTTCTATTATTTTGTTTCCTATATTCATATATTTAGTTTTGTTAACATTTAATTTTAATTAATTAATTTTTAGCCACAGTGATACACTATTAAGATCATGATTTAGTCTGTCCATAATTGTTTTATAATTTTCTCCCGATATATATATTAAGGCATCGTCTGCAAAGAGCCTTATTTTTGAATATTTTAATATTTCGACAATATCATTTATGTATATAATAAACAAAACCGGTCCGAGAACCGATCCTTGTGGTACTCCCAATGAAATTTTGAGGGGCTCGGAAATTTCATCATTCACCTTCGTTATTTGGTATCTATCGCCAAGGTACTCTTCAAACCATTTTATAGTTTTTCCTTTTATTCCTATTTTTTTCAATTTTTTAATAATTATTAAATAAACATGTTGGATTGTTCTTAGAATTTTGACACAGAACCTAACCTTAAATATTCCATTATATTTGTGATCATTTTACGCATTTTTTTTTGCGCCAGTGTCTCTCGGAATAGAACCCCGGCGTATAAGGACGTTTACCTGTATCAAGTTCTAAATTTATCTGAGTACTGTTAGTGCATTTTTAAATTTATTGTTTTCTTAGGGAGACCAAAGAAGCATCAGATGATAATTTGTGAAAGCAGTCCCAAGGAACTTCCTCCAGATGTAGCAAGAGGTAAAATCATTCATTATTATTTTAACCGCCTATTCGTGTACCCGGGAAGCCAAGATTAGGAAGAGTAGAAAAATATGTTAAATATTTTTGATTATTTTTTTCATTCATTGTCAAGAAACTTTGCGGTACAATTTAATGCTTTAATTTTTACCGCTCGCCAGAAATTATTTTGTTCTCAAATTTATTGGTAATATTAAGGATGGGTCACTTAATTGGTTTGATCATACAGAACGAATGTATGACAAAGAATGATAAATCAGATATGTATGGCGAGAATGAATGGTAACATAGGACAAGAATGATCAAGAAAAACGTTGAATGATCATGTAACAGACGCGGCGGATCACTGGCTTCCGTAGCAATCGCGCCAGTCACAAGAACTGTATACTGAACGACTGAGAACTGAGTGGCCGGGCGTAGGCGTCGGCCGACGAACGATAAGCTCCGGGGGAGGTATCGCTGCCTAGAGATCCCTTGCGGGGTCGCTAGTGAGCAGCACTGGCGGCCGCAATCCTGAAGCAGGCAACCGGGTTGTAAGGCCGGTACCTCTCCGTCGGCGGGAACGGCGGGGTGTGTTCCGGGGAAGTAGCCAAGGGTCCAAATTATCCGGGGTTCAAAATCCAATCCAAAGAGTATCCGAGTTCCAAGTCCAGGGATAGCGGCGGTCGAATATTCCAGGTGGCGATGAGGTCCGGTTTGAAGCGTGGCAGGGAGACGAGGTGGAGAGTAAAAGCCCTTAGTAGTGTGACGATTTAACTGATTTATTATTTGCCCAGCGGGGCTATATATACAATATATTTTACCGTGCGGCGGCGATGCTAGGCCAATAGCGGGCGGTACTAGGTTGACCAATCACGCGGCGAAAGAGATAGCGAGCACATACGCCCGCTCTATCGGTCTCTCTCCGCCAAGTCGGCAACAGATCAGCTAAACCAAAATCTCAATAATAATATTAATGTTAGTTACGAAATTTAATGCCTTAGAAGATGATTAACCTGAGTCGCCTCTTCTTTACATCTGTCGTCCTGGAAAGCAACTGATGACGAGTTTTCGGTTTCATGAGAAGGCGAGAGTGCTGGCTAGCGATAGGGTCTTCTGGAGGTGTCTGGCGATGTCATTTTTTCTTCAACTTCTCATAATAGTTCTCGGAGGCTTGACGCTCCGCACTCAACATGACAAATAAAAAAATCAAATGTTCTGAGATTGTATTACTATTTCAGCTTCTGAAAAGCCTGACTTGGGTCTGGAAGAGCTGGCCTCTCTGGATGTTAAGTCGCGCTTCCAGATGTTTGAGCAGGGGCGCCCCGAGCCCGAACTGAAGCCCCTTGAGCATCCCCTGTCCAGAGACAAAAGCTCCACACTTCTGTCTAAGCTTGCCAAGTAAGGATAACATATAGACACACTGAGGCGAACACTCCATATAGACATTTGAATTGCCTACAACTAATGTTGAAACATTATCATTAAAATATTATTATTATTTATTATTAATAATTTTCAGCGAGGAGCTTAAAGCTGATAGGCTTAAATCTATTTTTAAAAAAATTAGTTGTTGGCGCACTTAAACTTTTCCGATACAAATCTAGTCCATTTTTGAACCCATTGAGACTACACATTGAGCTCAGCTCTTGTGGCAGCTTATTCCAACCACCAACAACCCTATTGCTCAGGAAATGCTTCCGTGGACTTAGATTGAATCTCGTTTTCTCCAGCGTGAGACTGTGGCCTCGAAGACGACCATCTTGCTTAAGCTCGAGCATGGGATCCAAATTTGGGCAGCTATAGTGACTGTTGAGTCTTGTATGTCTCTATCAGATCACTCCTTTCTCGCCGTTCCTGCAGCGTTGTGAGACCATTAGTAATTTAAATTCCTTGATGAAATAAACATTAATAATCAAATATTTTTTTACACAACACATTGTTTACCTCGAAGATGGCCCGTACAAAGATAATTTAAATGTCAGAATGAGTCTAACCTATAACGGGATCACTTAAAAAAGACGATACATATTTATTTATTTATTATATATATACGGCCTAAGCCAATTACAACAGTTACATGAAGAAACATAAATGCAAGAAACTGAACAAAAAGAACATAAAACTATTTAGCAAAGACAAACAAGGGTAAAACAATAATTGTATACAATATATAAAAAAAACGAAAGACCTAAAACTTTGAGCTAAACCATGCCAAACCAACTTCATCCCACACTGTTTAGTCGCGAAGAGATCTACGAAAAGCCGGAAGATCTATCCCAAAAAATTCCAAGTCGTGTGATAAATTGACTAATCTACACATTCTGGACATTGGGGCATAAAAACCAAAGTTGCCCTTAGAAGATTTTAGTTGTGAATATAATAATTTTATAAAAGAATAAAATTAAGAAGTGTCTTCCTTTTGGGCATTTTCCCATACATATTATTATGATTTCAGGTTCAAAGCCAAGGGAATGGATATTGGAGTGACGGATGAATATCTGAATGGAATTCCTATTGAACCCAGCTCAAGCGAGGGTGAAGATGATGGTATGACACATGTTTATTTATTATTATCATTAACAATATACAAATCATAGCATGGCTTAATATAGCCTGGCTTGCTTGGGCGAGCCTTAACCCAAGCTGCCTGTTCTTCACACCTGTGGACTCCCGCTGTTCTGGGAGACCATTAATGACGATCTTCCAGTTTTATTCAGCAGAACTAAAGCACGCGGGATTGACCCGGGAGAAGGCGAGAGTGCTTATTATTATTATTTATTTTTTTAACCTTGCTTCTAATATACAAGGTTTATATTTTGAAAAAGTGGATTTTTCTGCAATTAAATTTCTTTAAATTTAAATAAACTGTTGGGATCAGGAGGGATATACTTATGTGAGCCAATCAGGAACTTCTCAGCATTTGCTCATGTGGAGAGGAAACCACTTAAAACTCTTCAGGAGAAACCGGTCTGTTGGCAGTAGTCTTCGTTTTTAAAACTCTCGACCCCGTTGACAACTTGGTCTGATGATTTTAAGTGATTTTGGACATCTAAGTGTGGAATGTTACTCACTACATATTTTTCAAACGTACTGTTTATTTTTTAGAGGATGGCGATGCAACTCTTCGCAAAGCCCAGAAAGCGACAGCCCAAAGGGAGCAGCCGGTTTCCTTCTGCAACATGTCGGAGATTCTCGGCAAGTTCGAGTCTGGAGATCTGCAGAAGGACAGAAACAGTGAAAGGAAGCAGGAGATACAGTCTATTAGGAGCCGACTTTTCATGGTAAGCTGTTCTTACACATTTGTTCTCACGTAATATTAACCGAAAAATTAAGTTAATTTAATTAAGCTGGTTTAAGTGGCTTAATTGTTTTCAGGCGTTGCCTAGTAAGTGAAATGGTTCATGGAAGGGTTGAGAAAATCTGGATGTTTAAACATGGGCAGAACGGTGAATTACACACAGCTTGTAAAGTGGTCACTTAAACCAGCCAACGACAGGTCATAAGCTCTGTAAATACATAGACTCCTATATTCCCTTCTGTAAAATGTTTTCCTTCTTTGTTGCAACAAATTTGCATCTAAATAACTCCTCAGGGAGGAAATCCAGCCTGTCTACAAACATTTGAGCATACATAAAGAGTACCGAATATATGATTGTCTCAAACACTCTTTAAGTCTCACTCTTGGTGCTATAGATTCACGAGAGAGAGAGACAATTTAATGTTAAACGCAGACCAGCTTGTGCTACTGCCACAAAAAACCAGTTGCTCTCGGAGCTCCACTAAGGGTGGTCCATTTGCTTGTGCAACGAGCATTAGCAAATGATTTTTTCATGTCTTTAGCAATTATATGTATTTCAAATATTGACTTCAAATATAGTTAATTGGAGATTGCCTATGAATGTTCCATTCTTCAGATTTTGAATACCTAATTTTCGTATGTGTATTGGAATGGGCCTAATGTGTATTGGAATGGGCTAATTTTGTTAGCACACTCCTTACAGAATTAATGGCACATTCATTCTAAATAAATAGTTTTAAATAAGGCTCAAACCATATAATAATGTTGCCTCTCTAGTGAATTAAACTTTATTCGTATCTTTCTAGGGAAAACAAGCTAAGATCAAAGAAATGTACCAGCAGTCGGTGGCACAAAGCGAACAGAGTAAGTCAAACAATGTTTTTTTAAATGGTGGTGATTCCTTCTGGCCATATAGTGTGCATGTGCATGCTTAGATATATTCTAAATCAGTATTCACGAACTGAATCACAACACTAGAAATCAGTGGCAAGCGATGCTTTATTTATATGTAAGCTACAAAAAAATATCATAAATTTATACCTACATATCGTTGACGGCAATCCATCACTGTGTAACTCAAATTTGACCACTTTAGAGGAAAGAGTTTAAAACATTTTTTTTTGTGTCTTCGGTAAAATTATGTTTTTTTTTCAATATTTTGTTAAATCTTACTTTTTAAATATTTTTTATTATTTACATATAATATTACTTTTTTAAAATTTATTTTTATTTTTATAGTATCATTATACTGCTGTTTTTGCTGACAGCATTGACAAAGTATGATAAAAATGGTCCAATGTTACCCGAAATGATTGTACTTACTGTTAACTAATTTTTATTATTTGTTAACTAACTAACTAACTAACCATCACGCCATTTCCCCAGAGGGGTAGGCAGAGAGGATAGAACGCCACACCACTCTGTCCTGGCACACTTCCTTTGCTTCCTTCACACTCATACATCTTCTCATGCACGCACGTCGATTATTCCGACTTTTCACATGACCACTTTCAAGAATTTGTTGTACTTGATCATGCCATGTCTTTCTCGGCCTTCCTCGACTTCTACAACCAGACACATTCGCATCATAAATCTTTTTAGCCGTTCTTTCATCATTCATTCGCTCCACATGACCGAACCATCGCAAAAGACCTTTCTTAATTTTGTCGATAATGCTTAACTCAGCCTTGCATTCTGCTCTAATTTCGACATTAGGGCACCTATCATACATTGTTTTTCCGCACATTCGCCTGAGGGATCGCATTTCAACAGCATTCAGTCTACTTTCGTCCCTTTTTTTCCAACTCCATGCTTCGCTTCCATACATTAGGGTTGGTACCAGAACTCCATTATGAACTGCTAATTTAGCCTCTTGCGATAGACACTTATTTGCTACGACAGACTTTAAGGCACCATTAACTCTGTTACCGGCACTAACCCTCCTTTCAATATCCTTGTCCATATTTCCATCTCTAGTAAACATACTACCCAGATATACAAATTCTTCGACCTGTTTCAAACTATCTCCATTTACTACAATCTTACATTCAGTCATAGTTACATTTCTTTCAAAGACCATGACGTTCGACTTTTGCACATTCATTAGCAAATCACTCTCCTTGCACACTTCGTAAACCTTTGTAACCAAGGATTGCAGTTCCTCTTCGCTGTCAGCTAGGAGGACTATTTGTTTGTAACATTAATTTGTTAATACCATTTTTTTATACGTATACATGCATATTTTTTTGTTTAAATTCTTTACAATTCACTTTTGATTCTAACATTTTTTCTTATATCCATATTTTTTTATTTTTTACTATCCAAAGTTTCCCTTTTTATTTTGCATTTCAGTATTTATTTATTTTATAAACATAAACGGCAAATCTGCCTTTTACAAACATTTGTAATATTAACATATTTGGCTTAATATATATATTTTTTTTAAACATGAATTACCTTATTATACCCAAGATTAAAAAAAAAAATTAAACCATAAATTATACAAGATTTATATTAAAAAAATTAACCTAATAATTATAAAGCATATTCAGTAGAAAGTTTAAATAATAAAACATTCTACAGTAAAACAACAAGAAAATCATAAGTACTGTTTCACACAGCTAGGTACAGTGAACAAAAAACTGTAAATATATATAATATGAAATGCATGAATAAATAAATATAATTACCATTCACCATCTTTGAAAATGTTCAAAAGGTTTGTTCTATAGGAACAATACCCTACACTAAATATATCAGATACGTGGAAATAACTATTGCCGAGTTCATGATGTCTGTTTAATACGGCATTACAAGTATACACTGTCCGTGAATCGTTGCTACAAAACGGTGGCACCTGTCTAGTCATTCTTCCAGGCACCCTGAAGTTGATGAGAGATAATAGTTCAGGGCAATCCCATATTGAATTTACAATTTTGAATATGATTTAGTATGATTTTTATTGTTTCTACATGTATACAAAAAGTGTTATTTATTTTTTAAATGATTAATTACTATGTTTGTACTTACCTGTTTAATATTTGTAAATGCCCCGTGGGCGTATTGTAAAATAAAATAAATAAAAATAAAAAATAATAATAATAATAAGCAATGCTTATAACGAGCCAATTTAGTCGGTCCCGTGTTACTCGTAATAACCAAGTTCAACGTATATGTTATTCTTACATATTTGTCACAGTCTGAATTGTCTTTATAGGTGTTACTTCTGCAGAGAAGATTGCCAAAGAGGTGCAGACGGATAGCGAGAAGGCCAGCTCTATCAAGGAGAAGTTTGAGAACGGGAAGATCTTCAGAGAAGACGATGGAACTCAGAAATCCAGGGACATACACGATGAGTCTTTGTTTAATGCAGGTACGCAGCGCTCAACAATATACCCCAAATCATCGCGATCCCCTGACAGACGATATGACGGGATCCAATCTTAAGGAATGTGCAACCGCTACAGGAAAAAGAAACCGTGATCTGATTGATTTATTTATTAGTCCTGGGCTTGGAGAGCGAAAAACAATTAGTGGGAAAAAAAATGTATTTGAATGTTTACAAACATCAATTATTTTCAGTGGATACGGAATTTACTAATTTCCTTACAATTTCTTAATTTCTACATATTAACTTATTTTTAATGGGTTTTAGTAATGCTTAAATTATTTTAACTGGCATTTGATACATTTTTGAAAAACGGATTCTTACACAAAATGCATCCCTGTTTTTTTGTTTTTTCCTTTATTAGGGCCAAAAACAAGTTACATTAATTTATAATAAACAAAAGAACAACATAAACACAAAGGAATAACAATATAGATACAAACTATAGACAACAAAAATATAAGTACAAGAATAACATCAAAATATTAATTGTAAAAATAAACATAAACAAACAAAAATTTCAACATAAATTGAAATAAGCACTAACAGAAAAACCCACCAAAACCTGATACCACTGTTAGTAAGTAGCGCATGGTTTGACATTTGCAAAAATAATTATATATTTGAAATTTCAATTATTTTCTGTTTTTTAATTATTTACTCATCAATGAAAAGTCTTTTTCCGTTTATCTAGACAGTTTTTGCACGCTTTCACGACAGTCATTTTTCTTTTCTTTTGGTTTAAAATTAAATGTCAAGGTCACGCCAAAACCCGACTGGCGGTTAAAAAATGACTAAATTCACGTTGAGCATGACTTCAGTGTCATAATTTTAGAATGCTCAGGGTGAAACGCGCTCTGACTTTTCTTCATT
Source organism: Micrasema longulum (assembly GCF_059751315.1). Classification (NCBI taxonomy): domain Eukaryota; kingdom Metazoa; phylum Arthropoda; class Insecta; order Trichoptera; family Brachycentridae; genus Micrasema; species Micrasema longulum. Next base: position 197,167 of record NW_028277579.1, on the reverse strand, counting down.
ACCACGCATTCCCGTATTTTCTCCATGGATTGCACGATTTTGATTTAAGCGCGACGAGGCCTCTTAGCCAATCACACGAGATAAAAGAAAAAACTAACCCTTATTACGAATTTATAAATAGCTCAAAATAAGCAAATGTAAATAACATGTGTCCTTATTTACGAAAAAACGTTTGCTGAAACAGCTTATAGCATGCAAGCCATCGTTTAGGAATATTAAAAAAAAATAGTTTTGGGAGTCAATCATAAACATGTACCTAGGTACATACTAATCAATGAAAAGTCTCTTTCCTTTTATCCAAACAGTGTTTGCACACTTTTACGACATAATCAGGCATTTTACTTTTCATTTATTTTGATTTAGAATTAAATGTCAAGTTCATGTCAAAACACGGCTGGTGATTAAAGAATGACTAAATTCGCATTTGGCATGGTTTGAGTGTCATAATTTTAGAGGGCTCTGGGTAAATCTGGCTTTTCTTCATATATTCACTGTTTTCATATGTATTCACGTTATTTTCACACGTATTCCAGTATTTTCTCCGTGGATTGTGGCACTAGAGTAGTGATTTTTGCACAATTTTGATTTGAGCATGACGAAGACTTTTAGCCAATCATATGAGGAGATAAAACTAAAAATTAACCCTTCTTACGAATATATATAAATAGCTCAGTCCAAAATAAATTAATAATGTGTGTCCTTATTTACGAAAAAATGTTTGTTCAACCAGCTTATAGCAGGAAAGCCAACGTTCGGGCAGGACAACGTCTGTCGAGTCCGCTAGTTTTAGATAAAAAAATAATTTGAATATAATAAAAGTATTATTAATGGTTTGATTCAATTCGTTGGCAGGAATAAGCAAACAGTCTCGATCTATATTTGAGGAGATCGACGCCAACATTATGAATGCTGGAACGCAATCTGCACCACCCAAAAACATTGAACCGAAACGCAAAGAAAAGGTGAGATTAATTTATTTTATATTATTATTATTGACTGATGGGCAGGCACCTGTCAGCTGGTATGCCCAATTGACAAGCTACAAATCGCCGTATGGATTGGCATTAAAGATTTACATATGTAAATTGTCTGGACTTATCCTAAACAACCTCAGAAACTAATTAAATTTAAAGGAGCTATTGTAATAGCATTTTGGTCGGGTTGTGGTCCCGTGGCTAGTGTCTCGGACTCACGGACCAAAGGTCCGTGGTTCGAATCCCACTCTACCCTAACTTGATTCCATTTTCTAATAGTGAGTTATTTACAACTAGTTGAAAATGGCCCTCAAAATTAAATATTTGGGTAAATCATAAAAACGCAAATATTTCTTTTTTACAAAAAAAAAAAAAAATGATCTAAGCAGACATGCTAAATTTGTCATCTTCAATCTAGGAGCGATAACGCCGCTTGCTTCTTGTATGCTTGCCTTTGCTGTAGGAACACATCGACAGTGGTATTTAAAGTGATTTCGCTAATCGTTCTGAGGATCCTTAGCAAAGAATCATACGTTAGTTCTAAAATTTCCTACTATCCAAACTATTCTAAATGTCGAAACATAATGTGCAGGATAGTGGTTTTTTCGACTTTGCAAACAGTACGTTCCAGAATATTGTTATAGTTGTGTGAAAGCGATAAAACCCTGCGAAGAATCTGCCTTTCAAGAGTTATCCTAGGGGCTTAGGATAGTTTGGATGGATTATTTCTAGTGTCTAGCGTTTAGGATAAACAGAAATGATTGAATAACTCAAAAAATATTGCATGTTTGGCATTTAGACTTATACAAAAAGAAAGTGTCATGTTCTGTAAAAAAAAGCGTTTTAAATAATAAGTGTTTAGAATAGTTCTGAATTGAATGGAGGATGTGCCCAATTTGATTACTAAATAATTTACCCAAATAATTTCATTTATGTATATTTAAATGCTATTATTTGTTTTTTTGATAGTGCATCCAAAATAAAACAAGTTCATTGGATTATAATTCTACTTTATTTTTTATAAAATATACAAAGGGTATATTGTGACGCGTTTCGTCTTGTTAGGACATTTCAAACAAACTAACTTAAATATTTACAAAGTTTCCTTATATACTAAAAATAATTGCTATTTTATGTTTGTGGATTTCTATACAAGCCAAAATAAGTAGAGTAATTAAAATTAAAATTTATTTCAACAGAGAGGGAAAACATTTTTGAGAATGGAATATGGAAGACTAGGCATTTACAGGGCTTATGACCTGTCGTTGGCTGGTTTAAGTGGCCACTTTACACACTGTGTAACATTCTCTGTTGAAATAAATTTAAATATGAACAACTCCCTAGGGAGGAAATCCAGCCAGCCTGCAAGCATTTAGACATAATTAAAATTCAATTAGGATATGCTGAGTATATTAGAGGAATATTTTGGTTATATTGGGGAAAAACCTTCCATTATAAAAAAATATTTGTAAGGGTATGACTTTAAAATTAATATAATAATTACAAAATATTGATTTCATTCATGCAGGTTTGTTTTGAAAATTATTGTTGTAACTCTGCATTGGTGTTTTACACAGGTTTTATCAATGATTAGTGTCAACTAAGGTAAAAATACATTCACATTTATAATATCATTTCATTTTAATTTAATTTATTGGGAACATGAAAAGTTTTTATATATTTAGTAGGTATACAATAAAAAGTCTATTATGCTCGTACATAATATGGAATAACAAATTTACAATTACAAGATTACAATTATTTAAAAAATTGTTTTTATTTTTTGAAAATATTAAGTAAATGTGAATTAACTAGGTTTAACTGTTCATTTATAAGTATATAAGCTGGGTTATTGTCATTTTTTATTATTTCTAGCTGTTTTAACAAATTGAATCTGTAGCCTTTATTTTCTATGTGTAATATACCCTTTGTATATTTTATAAAAAATAAAGTAGAATTTTAATCCAATAAACTTGTTTTATTTTGGATTCATTACCAAATTAAATATGGAATTCTTCCAATTGTCTGCATACACAATAAATAAGCTATTATTTGTTTCAGCCGTTTGTTCCTAAGGATATTGTCCGCTCAGCAGATCGGGTTGACGATGTAAAGATTGAGACCAACGATATTTCCAACAAGTTTAAGTTCTTCGAGACTTACAAGCCCAAGGAAGAGAAGAAGCAGTTCCGCATGACTCCACCGCGCTCCACCGATAAGGTAACAATGTTTATCCTGTTCAAAAATCTGTTGGCAATCATTTCCAAGGTCTCTTAGTACAATTACTGAAACAAATTTAATATGCTTAGATAAGTTTTCAAATCTTTCTAGATTTAAACCATAAGTAAAATAGACCAGATAATAATAATAATAATTATTATGGATAACTTATATAGCGCCATTTTCGTAATATAATACCTCAGGGGCGCTTAACAAAGTGATTATATAAAGATATAAATTTAATTTTAACTTTTAATTTAAGAAAAATAATGTACTTTGTCACCACATAGTGAGTATTTTGATTCATGTAAGTTAATATATATTATAAATTATTACATTATTTTAAGAAGTTTATCGTTGAATTCTACATGTGTCATCGATTGCGCAATTATTACACAATATTTGAAAAATATGCTCTGTACGACTGCTTCAAATATATTTTATTCTGAAAGAAGGCCACCGTACTTGGATGACACAATGCTATTACTTGGGTTAATATGTCGTGGGTTGTTCGCACTCTTTTAATAATAATAAATATGGATAACTTATATAGCGCCATTTTCCTAATATAATACCTCAAGGGCGCTTTACAAAGTGATTTTTTAACTTTTAATTTAAGAAAAATAATGTACTTTGTCACCACATGCTAAGAATTTATTCAAATGAATTAGAGAACAAGTGGGTTTTACTTTTCTTCCGAAACATCACTTCACTCTCACAGTTTCAGACTTCTGCTGGGAGAGCATTCCATGCCGTAGGGCCTGCGACCGCAAATGCACGTTCGCTGAATTTAGTGCGCTGTTTGCTTAGAGGTATAATAACTTTTCTTTTCGACGTAGATGTAGCTGATCTAAACGTAAGACGTCTGTCAGCTAGTTCATCTGGAATGCAGAGTTCTTTTAGATATTCTGGAGCAGAGTTGTGCAGTGACTTATACATAAGCCAACAGAGTTTGTATTTTACCCTCTGTGGAAAACGTAGCTAGTGCAATTCTCGGTGAAGATTTTGTCTTGAAGTCGTTATTTTTTTTGACCTAGCTTGAATTTTTTCGGGTCTATTTTATTTTAATCATAATACTCTATCGACTAAATTATTCTGTGATTCAATAAATAAATACCTCCTACCTCATTCTATTTCTCAGAATCTTTAGCTTGGATGTAAAACAACGAACACATATTGTTAGCAGATGTATTTGAGGGATCTATTTGTTATTTGGTGTTAGCTTTGGTAATATTAAAAATATTTAGTGATATAAAGTAACAGTGATATTCTTAAACCGGTCGGCCTTATCAAATTCACGTGTGTGTTTGTTAACAGCGAGATTCGCCAGAGTTGGAGGTGTACCGCGACCCGACCATCGTGCGGGAGGAAGACGATACCGGGCTGGATGCTACCGTAGCCCGGGACCGCCACACGGCCTCGCGTATGATCTCCGTCTTCAAGCAGATGGAAGAAGAGTCGCAGAAAGAACATAACCAAGGTTAGCTCATTTTTTTAAAGAAAGAGAGACAGATCTTCCATGTTCCCTATTCAAAAATATTTTCCCTCTCTGTTGTAGTAGAGTGAGGTTCGATCTATGGACTTCTGCTATAAGAGTCCGAACAGATCAACATCCAGATCGATGTTGTTCAGCATAGCGATAGCCCTTCCAACAGGCAGGTTGGTGCTGTACATCAGAATATGAAACAATCTATGCTGACGCTGTCTTAGGTAATTATCAGGAACATACACACCAATGCTCATCATAATCTCAGGATTATCGACCACACCGCGCTATAATCGATAAAAATGTGTAGTTAAATACACATTCCTTCTAGTCTCTTAACTGTTGTAGCCAAGCATATCATGGAAAAACTCGGTCGGATAAAGCCAAGGATAATACCCGCACACTCTCATGTAGAGATATCTCAGAAATTTCTTTTGAATTTTCTCTATCATAAGAGAGTACTTCAGTTCATGTGGCCCCCAAATCATCAAGCCACTCTCGAGTCTACTTCGCACCGAGGAGTTGTAAAGAGTTCTCAGTACGCGGGTATTTTCAAAAACCCTGGCAGAACGCAGAACAAATCCTAACATCTTCAATGCATTACCACTGGTTGTCTCTGTGTGTTCATGAAATGTTAGAGTGCTCACAAATCTAACGCGCAGATCCTTAACATTCGATGTTCGTATCAGATTCTGGTCATTCATTTTGTCATCTTTTCACCTCCCTGAAGGTGGCGAGCAGGTGCAGATAGAGGTTTTGAAGTAGGAAAGGAAGCTGGCAGGAGAGTTCTTTGAGGAGGTCACTAAAGAGCTTTTGCCACGGCTCACCACTTGCATTAAACGGGATGGCGATTATGTGGATAAATATCAACAAGTGTCAACAACAAACTTAGTTCCTGAACATACCTAGTAATATAAGCACGAGTCATACTAAATCAATTTTTATTTTGTATTTCATTAGGCCCCAAGCCTCTCAAATGCTTCACACCGCCACCGCCGGGAGCAGACTATCACGCTCCATCATCATCCGAGGGAGAACAGGACTACACCAGCGGCGAGGAGTACTCTGATGAGGAAGAAGAAGAAGAACAGCCGAGAAGGTACAGCACTGAGGATGAAGTGTTGAAGCAGGTAATAATTTATCATCAATATTTTTACTCATTATTGTATTTATTTATTAACATGGAAACTTACAGTGTTGAACAACACGTGTAAATCATTAAACTTTACTATCAAAATGAGTGCTCAGTTCGAGGTACGTTTCGGACAGAAAATCGTCTTCGGCGACGAGGCTCATTTTTTATACATGGCTATGTACGAGGCATATCCAGAAAGTAGGAGTACTAAATTTTTGTATTAAAAAAAAAAAAACAATTTAAACAGAATTTACAGTACATTGTTTGCATATATTATATTACTTATTTTTCCACATAGTCGCCTTCACGTTCTATGCAGGTTGTGGGTCGTGGCACTGACGACATTGCATCGTCGGTCATTAGTCTATTTTAGGTGAACTAATTTAACACGTGTGTGTCATCGACTATAGACTACGGACCCTACAAGGATAATAAACCAAAATCAGTGATCAAACATCCCATTTCCAAGATAAACAATAACGATTTTTTCCGAGTACCTTAGCCTTGTACATGACACGTAAGGCTACTAAATACAGGGGTCCAATTATATATATTTTTTAAAAACTACGATGATTTTCTGTGTGGCATTAACAAATAATGAATTATTGGATATTTTTTCTGTTTCCAGGCTCATGCAGCAGCCAGAGCCAAAAACCTTCGCGGCAGATTCGAGAACTGGGCGGACCACGAGCCCAAAGTCAGCCAGTCTTCTTCCGTGATCTTTGAACACCAGTCCAACGGGCAGGATGATCAGTCACAAATTGAATCTGCTAAGAGGTAAACATTCATTCGCTAAGCAGTTTGAGCAATGAAGATCAATCCTACTTAAATTAGATTGAAAATATTTGATGTAATACAGTGCAGTCAGTTATATAATCGAAAATGTTTTCCCTCTCTGTTGCAATAAATTGAAATATTATTAATCAACTTATGTTTTATATTCCAGCCTTCGGAACAAGTTTGAATCGATGCGTTCGACAACCAGCAACGTTGTCAAAAACCTCACACAAGCTAAAGTCAATCGATTTGTTGTAAGTAAATTTACCCAATAAATATTCTAAGGTACCCAATAAGAAAGTTTAATGCTGTGGCTAATGGATTTAAACAATATTTTCTTATATGCGGCAAAAATTAAAGCATTTAATTGTATTACCACATAGAATTAAGAATAGTCCAGAAACCGCATACGCACATCAAACAAAAGGCGACTCACTACTCATAAATTAGTAGGTTTACGTTTTGCCCCATTAGTTTCTTTGTAGACGTTAGTCAGTACGCAACTCCTGATTTGAATTCAACTATGCCGTGTTGTGTCCTTTTAAAGTGTAGAAATACTGCTAGGATCTTAAAGAAACAGGATGCAATCACATTTCACAAACGATGTTTAAATAGCAAATGAATTACTTAAAAATTGAATTATTTTTCCATCTGTCAGATTGTCGAAGAAACAAAATGGAAATTTCGCTAGCGTTGCCAGGGTAAAATGGTTTTTTACCCTACTTTGCTCATTCAATAAAATAACTAATGAAAATTAGACCTCGGATTAAACAACGCCGTGGGGGACATTTGAACCACATTATTTTTAAAACATCAAATACTATTTAGCATGATATAAAAATGTAAAATAAAATTTGTTTTATATTTTAAGTTCAAAGTTCATAAATTCAATTAGTCTTATTAAATGACTCTTTATTTATCTACTCTGTTGTGTCAATCAATGTTTCCGCGTGCACAATAAAATGTAGAGAAATTAACAGATTGCTTTTTTTTACCATACATTTGTGTTATGAATATTTTTTTCCATCAAGCAACATTATCTGGCGACTTAACGTATGCGCCCGGCGAAAGTGTGTCTAAGTGGGGTAATTTTCGTATTCAAATATGATTCTGCGCTCCTTCTGGACTATTCTTAATACTATGTATTACCAAGTTTTTTTAAAATTTATGAAAAAATTAATAAAAATGAACTATGTACTTTGAAACACGTCACAAGTTCCGATTTCCGGTTTTCGAGTAGTCGTTTTTTTAACAATATTTTGAGTTTGTCCAAATTTTGTAGACAAGGACTGGATTCAACTCCTTGGGAAGCTGTTTACATTCATATATTACAACAGAGATGAAGAACATTTTGAAGAAGGCAAAATAGATGTCTAGGCATCTACAGGGCTTATGACCAATATTACACAGTTACACAGTGTGTAAAGTTACACAGTTACACAGAATGTTACACAGTGTGTAAAGTGGCCACTTAAACCAGCCAATGACAAGTCATAAGCCCTGTAAATGCCTAGACATCTATATTGCCTTCTTTAAAATGTTCTTCATCTCTGTTGTAATAAGTTAATGTTATCAGCTCCCCAGGGAGTTGAATCCAGTCCTTGTCTACAAAAATTTGGACTAACTCAAAATATTTGTTGATAAATCCACCTGGTCCATGAAGAAGTATAGAAATTGAAAAAATATAAATTTCAGGTGTTGCCTAGTATGTAGGTGAAATAATTTAATTAGATGAATCTCACCCGCATAAATAAAGGTTTCAGCTCTTTAACTTCACAAACATCAACAGATGAAAGAGTTGAAGTAATATAGATGTTCAAATATGGGCAGAATGGTGAATGTTACACAGTGTGTAAAGTGGCCATAAGCCCTGTAGATGCCTAGACTTTTATATTACCTTCTCTTAAATGTTCTTCATCTCTGTTGTTATTATTGTTAATTAACATGTTACAACAGAGATGAAGAACATTTTAAAGAAGGCAATATAGATGTCTAGGCATCTACAGGGCTTATGACCACTGAATTTCCTCATTGACACATCAACTGTGGTAATAAATGTCTTAAAAGGGTTTAAAAATGGGAGCAAAAATGAATGATTTGACTATCAATTGCCTCTTGTATGCTTGGATGTCGTGGTTCTTGCTAGCAACAAAGAGGAACTGCAATTCTTGGTAACAAAAGTCTACAATGTATGCAAAGGGAGCCATTTGCTGATGAAAATCGATGGTTTCTAGAAGCAATGAAAGTATGACTAAATGAAAGATCACTTTAAAGGAAGCCAGGACCGTATCCAAGACAAAGAGTGATTTGGCGTTCTATCCTCCCCACCCACACCTAAGAGAAAACGCCAATCGTCTGAAATAGAGCATACACGGAGGATTTAGGTTTGATTCCAGGGAAGACACTGCTGTTGAATTAAAAAATCAGACCTTTTATTTTGTTCGATGTTTGTTTATGGCGAAATATTTATACAGGTCATTTTTGTTGTCTTTTTCAATTGCTTTGTGAGTCAAAACTTCAGTGACACAAATAAAAATACCTTTGTGACATTTTAAACAAAATCGTCAGTCAAAATTATCAAGATTCTATCATTTTATTGATTAAGTCACACCACCAATCAATCAATTAATGATTATTATTTATTAATGAACGTTTATTTTGCTTTGCTGCATTCATAATTTCTAAAATAAGAAATCTGTGTTTATGGAATGAGAAAAATATGACCTGTTTTCTTTTCATAGCTTTTTAAAAAAATATTATCATTAATGACATAAAATTAAACAGACACATTTTTATTCTTGTTTATGATGATCAGTGCAAAATAAGCTCCTGATGTCACTGCTACGCATGTTCATGTGAAGAGTCCCCATAAGTTTGTGCTCGTTCTCCAAGTTTAGGTCTTCTAGCACCACAACAGGCCAGGAGGCCCAATTACCGTGGTGAATTACAGCCCAAAACACCCATGCTTGAGAAAAAATTCCTTAAATTTTTGTGTTCTCATCGGCAATCGAACTCAGAACATCACGGGAGCCGTCTTGGCCTTGTTGAGTGGACGGCGAGTGCTCTCATATTGTTAAATCTCCTCCTCCAAGCCCAAGTTCTTAAAGTAATGGGCGAGTCAGGTAGGGGGCGAGTGATCTCACATCCTCAGGTTTAACCAGTGGTCCCCTAAGGATGCGGCTTCTTTCGCGATATTTATTTATACTTCTACAATTTTGTATCGTTATTTTTTAAACAGAATAATGTTCCCTCACTGGGGTGTCCCGTGTCGAGGGAAACATTTTACAATAAGTAGAATGAAACACACCTTACATTAGTTATTTAACATAACACTAATTAACCTAATTATCATCATAATAATAAAAATACTTTATAGTTTTATTCCACTTTTATTTACAATTATAAATAAAAGTGGAATAAAACTACAAAGTATTTTTATAATTATAATTAAAATGCAGTTCCACCAAGAAATGTCAGTAGAAAAACTCAACTAATTATCATCGTAAACATAATAAGCAAAATAAACTAAAACAATCATAAAAAACATAATAAATTCATATAAACTTGCAGACAAAATTTCATAATCAGGAAACAATTTTTACCTATTTGGGTTGATCAGCTCATCGATCCGTGCGCAATCCACTGCCACTATCCATTTCCAAATAGCTATTTTATACTGAGAGTACTTACTAATTGTCCTTATGGACAATAGAAGTAGTAGTAAGTTGATTTTGCAGCATCTGGGCGGAATATCTAGTAACGCTTGTAATTGTGTCATGAGTTATGGAAGGTAGAGAATAATGTTTGTGTGCCTAAAGTAACAGAGCTTTTACATAAAGTTGTTTTACAGATGTTACATTAAGATTTACGAATATACCGAGGGAGCTAGTTCTGATTGGGACTCTTAAGATAATTTTTACCAAACCTTTTTGTGCAATGATTATTTGTTTGATCATAAAGCATCACATTCACATAGAATTTGTATATGTATTTCATCATTTGCACTGTAGAACCCTACATCTAGATGTTTCGGAAAGATTAATTCTAGCAAAGTGTTTATTTAATGTGCAGTGCCTTGTAAAGGTTCTAGTAATAACCTTCGCAAGCTGCTGGACAGAGCATTATGCTCTACTTCCGGGCTTGTGACCTAATTTTACTATGAAGAGCACATTTGGGGCAAGCCACAGTAAGGCTTTGGGTCTTATCAATATGTCTTAGCTTCCAGCCTTGCCAATTCATCAGCTACCTCGTTACCGTCAATGTTTGTATATCCAGTGTCCAGGTATCTAAATCTATTTGATACTGTTACACTCACCGACACAATTAAGCGACTGAAGGTTAATTTAGAATCAATCTCAGCTGACCTCAAGGCTTTTAGAGTTGCCTGAGTAATTGTTATTTATTTATTTATTAACGGACACTGTCCATTTATAGGGTTTTAATATTACAACAAAAGAATAGTTAAAACTATTAAAAAAAAAAAAAAAAGAAGCATTGACAAACATAAGGGACATCGAGACAAGATCTGGACTATTTATTTGGTGCTCGTTTAAATCGCTGTAAACTTAAACCAAAAAAGTCCAGATCTTGTCTTGGGTTAACAATATGACAAAGACGGATCATTGGAGAATTAAGGCCATAGTTTGTTTTATTCTGATCGATGAACAGTACTTCATTATTTATCAACCTACGAGTCGGAATATGGAATTTCACTTGTCCCAGTAATGATGGAACATCGATTATACCATTTAGTATGCCAAACATATCTATGGAATCAATATCAGTTCTACGTTTTTGTAGACTAGAAATATTGAACATTGACTCTATATCAGCATAAGAATAATTACCTCTCTTTAGTCCAAGCATCGACGCTATTTTTCGAAGCAAGCGATGTTGGACTGATTCAATGTGATTTATGCGATTGACATAGAATGGAGACCAGACCACTGAGGCATATTCAAGAAGAGGGCGAACAGTTGAGCAATAAAGAGTTTTGATTGTACGGACATTAGTAAAATCAGAGGATATTCTGTTAATGAAGCCAAGTAATTTCAGTGATTTATTTACTGTGTAATCTATATGCTCGTTGTACGTCAGTTTGTAGTCCAAAACAACTCCTAAATCTAATAATGTTAACTAATTTATTTATTTACTTTTTTTTCAGTAACCATGCAAAGATCTTCAGCACCAGTCAATAAACGAAAAGTCTGAAAAGAAACACAAAATTATACTTAATAAACCTTTTATACTCCTTATTAATACTAAGCCTAGAAAACGGATCAGTTTTTCAATCTTATATAATATGTATATATTTAGCGATGCGCATAACCAATTAATAGCTTTGTTTTGAGATGGTCACCTAACCAGAATCGTATCAAATTATAGCCTGTTTTTTGAGAGACTCTCTCTTCAATCTTTGCCTCATGTCTGAAGATGGTGATTACGCCTGATTCCAGGCATGGCTCGTCTGTGGTCTTGTGTTCCCATATGTTCTTTAACTCTAGTTTTAAAAGTACTTGATGTTTTTCTTGTATAAAATGACTTGCTGTCATGGCACATCAACTTGTAAATGCCTGATCGATCTAATTTATCAGTTCTTTGTTTAGTGTTTTTTAGTATACTTCCTATATTATTGGTTGTGTAAAATGCTGGTTTTATGTCATCTGGTAAATCTTTTAAAATTTTATTTGAATAATTTATTGTTCATGTATGAAAATCTTCTCCAAGGTGGAGAAGATTTCATTTAATTCATTTTTATTTCAATATATTAAATAATAATATTCCACAAAGTAAGTGCTTCAAACATAAAATAAATAAATATAGCATTTGACTCAAAAATCTTTGATTTTTTGCTAAACGCAAGCCTTGCTTGGTGTATGCGATAGTTGACTTTTCTTTTTGCTCTCCTGTCCCAAAGTTGAAAAGCATTTTTTATTGTTTTTTTCAACTTGTTTTTTATCACTGTTTTGCAAAACTAATCAATAGTGATTTTTTTAAAATTCAACGACCTGTTTACAGCATATAAAATTTTCATTTACGTATAAAAAAATTTAATTACAAGATTGTAATCTTAAGTAATGAGGTTGTTTCAATAATTGTTATGAACGATGTTATTAAATTGAGTTCAAATAAATATGCATGAAGCATTTTTTTAAATATGTATAAATTTTTACCAAAGATTTGTATCTAGTCTATTCTAATTTGGGTCAACAAAAAAAAGATATGTTCTAAATGCTATATAAAATTTAAGAAAATATAAATAGTTTTGTTGGATAAATAAAGTTAATAAAAATATTGGAACAATGAACCAGGGTTACAATAAAGTTATCATTTTTCTTCAAATTAAGTTTTCTGTATGAAAAGCAGAATATGTTTACATTTTTTTTCTTCTTTATGTTCAATTATAGGTTACAGACGAAGATACTTTAAATTTTCATGCAAATATACTCATTTTCGTACACAATTATCGGTTTTTCTATATAGACAGTCGAAGATAACTCTGTTAACACCCCTTTGTCGTACGGGTTAAAATTTACCTTCAATTTTATCTACAAAGTAAAATCAAGTTTTCTGTATGAAAAATATAATATATGAGGGAATTAGCAGCAAATTTAGAAATCTTCACCAAAAACGGAAAATTAGTCATTGATGCCAAAACAAACTATACCTACCTACTTAAATTATAGCGTAATTCAAACCCGTCTCTAAATCTTGCAAACAGATTTCAAATATACTACTTGACAACGCAAACTAAGCATTCTCCATTGAGTTGGTGAAGCATAATTACAAATCTCACAATTCTTTTTTTAAAGTTTTTTGCAAAGATCTCAGTAAACTCCTTCAATGGAGATTTATAAGTTTGCTTTGAATATAATTTTTTTTCTAAACATGTTCAATTACAGGTAATCGACAAAAATATTTTCATGCAAATATACACATTTTTGTACATTAATATCGATTTTACTTTGTACTGTCTCGATATGTACCGATGAACCGTTTGTAATCGCGGTCCAGGTACCATTGTATCTTTAATATGTACATTTTAAAAGAAAATTCTAACTTTCACAATTTCGACAGGTATTTAAAAAATGTTTTAAATGTCAATAAAGTTTTTATAGTTCTAGAATATAATTTGAATTTCAAAATACGATTTTAGTTATTTTTTTCATTTATCATCATCATTATTCCCTTTCCGCACCTAATAGTGCATAGGGGACTGGATTGGTACACCAATCTCAGCATATCTCGATCAATTTTGTTACATGAAGGCAAGGTGATCAGTCTTACGCTTCAGGAACCAGTCCAGGGACTATGAAATATTCTAGTGTAAAAACACCCTTTTAAATAAATATTTCATATCAACCATGTCGGGAATCGAACCCGAGACCTCTTGCAATGTAGGCAAACGCGCTGGCCATTACACCACAAGGCCGAAAATATATATTTATGTAGAAATTGAATTAAGATTTTTTTTAAATTTCTTTTTCAAGCATTTTTAATAATTTTATGAAATGCATTTTAAATAATGATTAGATTATTATCATAACTATTTTGAGTTTAATTCACCTTGCCGGCAATTAGACCCAGGACTCAAAACATGTTGGACAAACGCGCCATCAACTACTCTATGAGGCAGACTTTTCTCCTCGATTTAATTTTTTAAGCTTAACCCGAGAGTACTCATCGAGTCGAAAGCACTCGTTCAGGATTCGGGTTCTATTTCACACGCAGATTAACTGTATTCTCCGTCTGCCCGGACAAGGAATCATACTTGAATTTGCTTGGAGAGGAACATTACGTTTCCAGTTATATAATGGGAAGATTTATTTCTAACTAGTTGTATGGTAAAAAAAAATGTATTGCGTTTTATATTCATATTTACGGTAAAAAAACTAAGAGACTAATGAACTGCTATAGTCGAAATCAAATTTATTTTTTCTGAATTTCAAGCTGCATCGTATGAGCCAACACTCATGAATACCAGACATAAATTTTGGATTTACATCAAAGACCTTCTTGTTTGACATTCATAAAATCAATTGATTTATATCCCATACAATTGGACTAGATTAATCCTACATTTTTTGTCTTTGAAATGCGGATTAGTTCTAAATAAGCTCCAGATGTCACTGTGTCCTGTGAAGATCTATTGTGACGGACCCCAGAGAATTAATTCTCGCCCTTCGAGCCCGAGTCTTTAAGGAGCCTGGCTGATGTGTGGAAGGCGAGAGTTCTCATTTTGCTCAATCTCCCCCCTCAAGCCCAGATCCATCAAGGATCAAGCTATTAGGTAGGGGTCCGGTGGTGCACCGAGGATGCGGCTTCTTTTGGGATATAAAGCATCACATTCACATATAATGTCTATAGGTCTTTCATCGTCTGCACTGCGGAACCTACATCTAGAACTTTCAGAAAGGTTCATTCTAGCAGGGTGTTTATTCAATCTAGTGATACCTCATTCGATTTCGACTGAACTTATTTATCCAGCATAGTCAATAGTTTCACATGACACCTTTCTTACCTACATTGTCATGTCATTGTTTATTTTTAAAAATCTTCGAATTTACTCTACTGCAAAATTTAAACATTACTGCGTTTGAAGATGAATAATGTGTATCAAGTAATTTTATAATTATGAAATAATTGTTAATCAAAGTGTTTTTGTTATATTTTATGATGTTGCAAAATTTTCTAATATTATGTTGTCATATTTTTATTTTGAACTATATGAATTTGGTGTTTTGTATATTATATATTATCAACTGTAATTTTATGTTTTACAATAGCAAGTAAATAAAGTTGATTTAAGATGTGAAAGTCCTTTTTTATTTATTTATCCTTTCCCTTACTGTGTTCCGGGACTGTGTAGTACATACATATGTATACAAAAATATCATTATCATTCCTTTTCCGCACCTAATGGTGCATAGGGTATTGCATTGGTAAATCGCAGCATATCTTAATCATTTTTGTTATTTTTTTATATTTTTTTATTTTCTTTTATTTGAGAAACATACAGTACAGTTACAAAGTTCAATATTTTACACAGTTAGACTTAACTCTAATGGACCAGTAAAGTTTCTTAGAAGATGTTTAAAAATTTAAATTTGAGTAAAAAAAAAGTTATTTTAAAGTTTGTAGTTTGTAGTGAGTATAGTGAAAATTTGTAAAAGTAATTAAAAGTTAAGAATTAGGTAAAGATGATCCAGTCCAATCCAGGCCAGTACAGAGACTATGAAATATTCTAGTGCAAAGACACCTTTTTAAATAAATATTTCAAGTCAAACATGTCGGGAATCGAACCCGAGACCTCTTGCGTGGTAGGCAAATGCGCTGACCACTACACCGCGAGGCCGCATACAAAAATAAGGGATTTAAAATCTGAAAAATGGAACATTCATAGGCAATTGCTTAAATTAATTATATTTGAAGTAAAAAAAATATATATTTTTAACGTACCTTCGTCTTCGCAGTCTGAATCCTAAGGATTTGTTTGCAGCAAAGTCCTGCATCTCGTACTCCACTACTCTCTATTTTCTGCAGCCCTCTTCAGCTCAACATATGAGGTGCCGTTCAAATCCTCCCCTCGGGGGCGCCCTCAGTGAATTGTCCCCTTAACTATTCCCCCTATTATGTCAGGCAGAAGACTCTTATGGCGCATAACGCGGCTGATCCGTTCGGCTCGCCTCTCTGAGATGGTTTTGATTAGGTGCCTCCCTTCTTCGATTCTACTGAGAACGTCTTCATTATTGATGCTCTCCAGGAAATTCCTAATTTTTTTCTGTACCACCACACCTCAAAGGCCTCTAGTCTTTTTTTATCTCCTTCGGTAAGGCACCGTGTCTCACAACCGTACATGAATATGCTCCATAGAAGTCTTGGCAAGTTGCTTGTGGAGTTTAGGTTAATGTTGATGACTCGAAAGTAAGCCTCGCTTAATGTATGTAGCAGTAAACTTCGTTTTTTAGTTGTACCATCCCAGATGATCCTGCTTCCAAGGTACACAAACTCATAGAATTAAGAATAGTCCAGAAGGAGCGTAGAATCATATTTGAATACATCAGACTGTGTCCGAAAATCCCCCCCTTTCACCGCGCGCATGCGTGAAGTCACCGCGTAATGTTGCCAGATCGCAAAACATATAATTATAACTAATATAAAATTTTGTAACATTGATGACACAACAGAGTAGATAAGTAAAGGGTCATTTAGTAAGAGTAATTTAATTAATGATCTTTGAACTTTAAAAATGTAATAAATTTTATTTTACCCAAAGCGGATATTTTTATGTCATGTTAAATAATATAATATGAATAAAAGGGCGTAAAAAATTTGACTCCCCTGGCAACACTAAAAAAAAATTTTATTTTGCTTTCTTTGACAATCTGACAGATGGAAAAATAATTAAATTTTTAAGTAATACATTTGCTACTTACACATGCATTTGCCACTTCCACATGAAATGTGATCCCGTCCTGTTTCTTTTTGATCCCAGCAGTATTTCTACACTTTAAAACGACTCAACACAGCATAGTTGAATTCGTTGAAGAAGTCTACAAAGAAACTAATGGGTCAAAACGTAAAACTACTTATTTAAGAATAGTTTAGTCGCCTTCTGTTTGATGCGCGTATGCGGTTTCTGGACTATTCTTAATTCTATATTAAATATCTTAAAGTTGCAATAAGTAATTGCATGAATTAGTCAGGCCAATTGAGCATGCGTTTGTCAAGGTGATTGTCCTGAAACACTTCAATGACGTCATCGTTCAAAAGTTTTGCAGTGAATTCGAGAGACTCCAAAGAGTAGGCAATATGCTCAACAAAATCACTCCTGGATATAGGCAAAGTTCTAATATCTCAAACACCTTAAAGTAGGCAATAATCTGTCAAAGAGTAAGTGTGAAAAATCGTCATGTTACAACAGTGATGGAGAGAATTTTAGATACGGAAATATGGAAGTCACTAGCGTATGTAAGTGACCATTTTGAATACTATGTTACATCCACAATTTGTAAATTTAAAAAATCTTTTGTAATTTTATTAAAACCCGTTGGGGTTATATTATAACAAACCGTCACGCCGTTTCCCCGTAAGGTTAGGCAGATAGGATAGAACGCCACATTTGTCTATATTTGCATACAGATCTCGTTTCCTTTACATTTACACGTCTTCTCATGCACGCGCGCCGATTATTCCGACTTTTCCATCTTTAAGTATTTCTTGGATTTGGTAATTCCCCGTCTTTCTCGGTCTTCCTCGTTTCCTGCATCCATCAACGTTCGCAGTGTAAATATTCTTAGCCGTTCTTTCGCTGGCCATCCGCTCCACATGTCCGAACCAGCGCAGAGCTCCTTTCTTGATTTTGTCGATAATGCTTATCTCAGCCTTACATAATGTACGGATCTCGACATTTGTGCATCTATCGTACATAGTTTTACCACACATTTGCCCGAGATAACGCATTTCGACAACATTCAGCCTACTTTAATCGCTGCTTTTCTATGTCTATACTTCGCTCCCATACATCAGGGTCAGGACCAGGACTCCACTGTGAACTACTAATTTTTCCTCTTGCGACAAACATTTATTAGCCAGTGCACCGTTCACTCTGTTCCCAGCACTCACCCTCCTTTCAATATCTTTCTCAGTCATTTCATCCCCAGTAAATATAGAGGAATTTGTGTATCTGGGGTTATATTAACATATTATATCTAATTCATGTTATTGTTATTGTTGTGGATAATTTATATAGCGCCATTACATCAAGGGCACCGCATAATAAATATTCTAACACGTCTTGCAGTACATAGCGCATGGACGGCTGAAGTTCTAGCTCCCCGTTTTCAATTATTATTTAATTTGATAACAGATAGCTATATTACAGCATGTCTTGCCGCTACAGAGCGCGTGGACGGTATGAAACTTAGCCCATTTACATTTTTTTCAAAATCGTTTACAAATAAGATCTGGATCCAGCAACCTTATTTATGAATAATTATTTTTGAATAATGTCATAGTTTATGACATTTACGATTAAACTATTTAGCAAAGACAAAGAAGGGCAAAACAATAATTGTACACGATATATTCAAAAAAACGAAAGACCTAAAACTTTGAGCTAAACCATGCCAAACCCACTTCATCCCACACTGTTTAGTCGCAAAGAGATCTACGAAAAGCCGGAAGATCTATCACAAAGAATTCAAGTCGTGTGATGAATTGACTAATCTACACATTCTGGACATTGGGGCATAAAAACCAAAGTTGCTCTTAGAAGATTTTATAAATAGCAGATTTTGACTTCTGGTGACACGGTTGGGAACATGAAAATAAATTGATTGCAACAGAGATGGGACATCTAAAGCATGAAGTATTTTGAAAATGCATATGAGGTCCATCTCAGTTCTACGTCTCTCCAATGAAGAGAGATTATGAGATTGCTCTAATATGCATGCTTCCACATTTCATTATGCTGTATCCCAACTCAACACAGGGCTCTTGACCTCATAGAGTTAGGGATACGTTATTATTATTTTTTGCAGAAGTATTTTGTAAGCCTTTGCGCCATTAGGTGCGGAAAGGAAATGATGATGATGATTAATAATTTAGTAATTAAGTCAAATTCAAACAGTTTAATATTATACTAAGGCATTTTTTATAAAAACCAGGTAAAATTTTTTATTACTCTAGTAATACTGACAAAATGTCCGCCTTGTTTTATTTGACAATCTGACAGACGGTAAAATAATCGAATGTAAAAATCAAATTATTTGTGAATTCACTACTTTTATGCGAAATGTGATCCCACCCTATCCCTTTTCAATCCCAGCAGTATTTTGATACTTAAAAACGACACAACGCGACGTAACTGAATTTAAATCGGCAGTAGCGTACTAAGCGACGTCACAGAGTAACTAATGGCCAAAACGTAAAATTATTCATTTATGAGTAGTTTTGTCGGCTTCCGTTTGATGTAGGTACACGGTTTCTGGACTATTATGCTATATAGTTAAAAAAAAATGAAATATCGAATAACCGTTTGCTGAACCAGCTGACAACGTCTGTTGGATCCGCTAGTTTTGGATAAATAATTCATATTGGTTTAAATTTATTTCAACAGAGAGGGAAAACATTTTTGAGAAGGGAATATGAAAGTCTAGGCATTTACAGGGCTTATGATCTGTCATCGGCTAGTTTAAGTGACCACTTTTCACACTGTGTAACATTCACCATTCTGCCCATGTTTAAACATCCACATTTCCTCAACTCTTTCATCTTTTGACTTTTGTGAAGTAAAAGAGCTGAAACCTTTATCACGTGGCCACTTAAACCAGTCAATGACAGATTATAAGCCCTGTAAATGCCTAGACTTCCATATTCCCTTTCTTAAAAATGTTTTCCCTCTTTGTTAAAATGAATTCAAATATGAATAACTCCCTAGGGAGAAAATCCAGCCAGTCTGCAAGCATTTGAACATACTCAAACATTGTTTTCATTTTCGTTGTTAATATAGTGTTATACTCTCAGAGTAATAAAGCGTGAACCTATAGAGAAGTCCTATTGCCAACCAATGGGTGGCCATTTTGTTTTGTTTGACAACATAAACACAACGGTTCGACCGGATGCTTTTGTTGCTGTGCTTGGCTTTGTTTGTAAATAACTTGGATATTTACGATGTAATAAATAAAAATCGACTATGGTGAATTGCAGTATGTTTGGTTGCAGCAGTAGAGCGTCAAAAGTGTTGAAGGAGTCAGTTTTCACAGGTAATTGATTTCGAATATTTTCCCAAGATTTACATTAATTTTTGGCATTTATTGTCCCGACACGTGTATTTTGTTGCTCAAAAACTTTCCTTATATCAACATATTTACTTCATACTATTTTTAATTAAATTTGTGAATTAAAGTATGTTAACTGTATATAATGACAGTTGATTATGGGCAATATGTCAGGGCCGCACTAGGCATTCATATAAAGTTTGAGTTAATATTGAGTAGAGGTCGATTAAAATTTTATTCGAAAATGGCAATGTTAACCTTGAAATCGCATCTAAAATGACGTGTCCAAATTTTAGGCCGCTACGACTCGCCGTTTTGGAGATGTGACGGACAAACAAACAAACTCAACACAGGACTTTGGTTCATTTGGAAATTCTCGACTTGAGTACGGCCTATTGTTTTGCTGCGAACTGTAGCTAACTTATTACGCAATAGTTAAATAATGGTTTTCATACGTTTGGGCTCCTCTATAGCTTGGCGTATTATTACTCTGAGGTTATAACTATTAAGTTAATGTCGGTAATATTGTAAATTAATAAATTATTAATTAAATTCACAAATAAAAGTTCTTGCCCAGCTGCGGCGTGGGTAGAGACGACTCGAAAATTAAACAGCCACGAAAACAAATGAAAACCAACCCCTGCATTTTCCGCGCAGTCGCATTTTAAACCCATCAACGTGTAACCTTAAAATCGAGTCCCCGTTTCATCTGTCATTCGCGAGTTCAAACAGAGTGTAATTGTGTGCCTGAATTCTGGAAATAACATGCGGATAATGAGGTAAGAACACACTTATAAAAATGGCTTTCAATCTGTACAATTTATCCATTTTAATTCTGTAATTTTGACCTGTGAATCCGTAGAAATATTCTCGTTTAGATATGAATCGTTTGCTGCCATCTCCTTGCGTAAATGTCAGAGGTTGCATTTTCATACATCTCATTATAAATAATTCGATATTTTATGTAACTGATTACGAAATGACGATGTGAAATTCGCAAATACGCCACGTTTTTAGACATTTTTCATCGTTTTTCGCGATGGAGTTCCTGCATATTTTCCGAACGTCAAATTTCAAGTGTAATGCGCTATTTAAATGATATTTTTACACAAAATACGAGTATTTTGATTCATGTAAGTTAATTTAATGAATTATTACATTATTTTAAGAAGTTTATTGTTGAATTCTACACGTGTCATCGATTGCGCAATTATTACACAATATTTGAAAAATATGCTCTGTACGACTGCTTCAAATATACTTTATTCTGAAAGAAGGCCACCGTACTTGGATTACACAACGTTATTACTTGGGTTACTATGCCGTGGGTTGTTCGCACCCTTTTAATAATAATAAATATGGATAACTTATATAGCGCTATTTTCGTAATATAATACCTCAAGGGCGCTTTACAAAGTAATTATATAGAGATATAAATTTAATTTTAACTTTTTAATTTAAGAAAAATAATGTAATTTGTCACCACATGCTAAGAATTTATTCAAATGATTTCGTGAACAAGTGGGTTTTAAGTTTCTTCCGAAACATCACTTCACTCTCACAGTTTCGGACTTCTGCTGGGAGAGCATTCCAGTTCCATTCCATTCAGACCGCAAATGCATGTTCGCCGAATTAAGTGCGCTGTTTGCATAGAGGTATGATAACTTTTCCTTTCGAAGTAGATGTAGCTGATCTAAGCGTAAGACGTCTGTCAGATAGTTCATCTGGAATGCAGAGTTCACTTAATTCTCGAGCGGAGTTGTCCAGTGACTTATACATAAGCCAACAGAGTTTGTATTCCACCTTCTGTGGAAAACGTACCCAGTGCAATTCCCGAAGTAGTGGAGTGATATGACTGAGCTTAGAGTTTATTTATTTAAAACATAAGATATAAAAAATATAAAAATGTCTACTTTGTCGGTCTTATTGCTAAAAGCAATATTTTCCAGTCAAACAAAAAAAGACTGGTTAAAAGCAAAATTTGTGCATACTTAAAAAAATAATTTAACTAGCAATTTTCCGTGTCCGCTCCTGAGTTTTTAATTTTTTAAATATTTATTTTAAAGCCAATGGCTTATGTAAGCCCTAACAGATTGGCATTAATTAGTATATTTAACACTTAATCTAAACAGTCTTAAAATCGAACAATGTTTTGAGTATGTCCAAATGCTTGCAGACTGGCTGGATTTTCTCCCTAGGGATTTGTTTATATTCAAATTTGTTGCAACAGAGAGAGAAAACATTTTTGAGAAGGGAATATGGGAGTCTAGGCATTTACATGGATGGTTTTTCAAAAAAGTTTTTTTTTTTTGTTTTTTTACAATAAACATAATTGATTAAACAGAGTATTCAAAAAGTAACTTAACTTAATCACATTACAATAAAATACATATTAATAGTAAATATAGTAAACAAAAAAATCCCACAAAGGCATGGCCTGTTTGTGGGTACACAATGTAAGAAAATGTTAATGAATTTTTTCTCCTATAATAAATAATGGACAGTTATAATTTTTGTGTAACAAAAGAAAGAAAATGTAAAATATTATGTGAATGATAATATGGCATTTTTTTTCATAGTAATTAAAAAAGTTTAAAAAAATATTTTAAAAAAACACAAAAATATTCCTTATAATTAAAGGGCAACAAAATAAATCATAGAAAAAAAGGGTTCATATCTTTAGTTTGAATCCAGGATAGTGCATGTTTAAGTGGCCAATATACACATTGTGTAACGTTCACCATTCTGCCTATGTTTGAACATCCGCATTTCCTCAACTCTACCATCTGTTGACTTTTGTGAAGTAAATGAGCTGAAACGTTTATCATGTGGGTGAGATTCATCCGGCTGAGCCAATTCACCCACTAGGCAACGCATTGAAAACTATTTTCGAATTTTTTATACTTCTTCTTTTACCAGGTAGTTAATTCAACAATGTTTTGAGTATATCCAAATGCTTTCAGACTGGCTGGATTTTCTCCCTAGGGAGTTGTTCATATTTAAATATGTTGCAACAGAGAGTGAAAACATTTGTGAGAAGGAATATGGGAGTCTAAGCATTTACAGACTCCCATATTCCCTTCTCAAAAATGCTTTCCCTCTCTTTTGCAACAAATTTAAATAAGTCTTAAAATCTTTTTTTTTTTACTAAAAAGAAATATTGGCGTTCTAATAATTTACACAAATATTTCAATTTTGGTGGCCATTTTCAACGAGTTGTAAATAACTCACTATTAGAAAATGGAAATCAAGTTGGGGTAGAGTGGGGTTTGAAAAATTGTTTTCAGGCGTTGCCTTGTATGTGAAAGAATTCATTCAGATGAATCTCTTCACAACAATAAAGTTTTCAGCTCTTTAACTTCACTAAAATCAACAAATGGAAGAATTGAAGAAATGTGGATGTTCAAAAATAGGCAGAATGGTGAATGTTACTCAGTGTGTAAAGTGGCCACTTAAACCAGCCAATGACAGGTCATAAGCCCTGTAAATGCCCAGACTACCATATTCCCTTATTTTAGGTATTCTCCATCCCTGTTGTAATTTGTTAATCTTAATGACTCCTGAGGGGGTGAAATCCAGTCTTTTGTCTACGAACATTTGGACAAATTCAAATATTGTATACAAAATAGATTTATAGATTTAGATGTACTATATATTTTAGAATATTTTTTTATGCAGGATACAATGCAAAATAAGTTATACGTGTATACTTATTAAATAAGATTTATTCCCAAAAGATTATTCGCAAAAGCTGAGAGAGTATCATGAAAAATGTTAATTTTATTGTTTCGGCAGTATATATTATATTCCCGACACATGCGGGCCATAGGTGTGTGGATATATTCTCTGGATATTATGTATACTTATGTGTTATTTTTATATATACCTATAATTTTACCTTATCATCTTAATTATTTCCATATGTATGAATTAAGATATTCCATTTTGTTATGTACATATATATGAATAAATTAAATTGAAATTGAAAAAATTGAATACATAGAAAATTATTATAAAGGAAAGTGGAAGACACAATGGTATATAGTAGACTTGGTGGGAGTGGAAGTGGGAGAGGGGTGTTTATTAATTAATTTGATTCAGTGATCGTTTGAAAGAAGACAACTTGTTATCAAAGAAATCAAGACTGTTATATTTGTTGGAAACGATTTTATTTATTTTTGACAAAAGAGTTTGCTGCGTCCGATATTCTGCGAAAAAGGCCACTGCACGGTGGACTAATTATACCTAATTACATCATCATCATGATCATTCCCTTTCTGCACCCAATGATGCATAGGGCAGTGCATTAGTACACCAATCTCAGCGTATCTTGATCATTTTTTGTTACATGAAGGTTAGGTGATCGGTCTTACGCTTTAGGTACCAGTCAAGGGACTATGAAATATTCTAGTGTAAAAAAAACACCTTTTTGAATAAATGTTTCATATCATCCATGTCGCGAATCGAACCCGAGACCTCTTGCATGTTAAGCTAACGCGCTGATTAGTACACTACGAGGCCGACAAAATAAAATGTAACGAAATCGACAAAATCGAGGTTTCTTCATCCCGTTTTCCGCACCTCAAAACTGAAAAAATGTAAAAAAAAAAGAAATTAGAAATAATTTATTAAAAAAACAAAATGAATGCCAATGGTAATCGTATTTAATTTGTAAGAAATCACTGCTCTAGTGCCATGATTCAGGGAGAAATTACGAGAATACGTTTATAAACCTATACAATTCAACTACAAACTAAAAAATACTTCCCTTTCAATGGTTTCGTCAATAAAGGATCTCGGCATTACTTTAGATAGTAAACTCTCCTATCGTGAACATATTGATAATATTGTAAACAAATCTCTCAAACTTCTCGGTTTTATCAATAGAGTCCGGCAGACTTCAAAAATATTAATACCATCAAAACTCTTTATTGCTCACTAGTTCGACCCCATCTAGAATACGCTTCTCCTATTTGGTATCCATTCTACAGGACTCATATTGACCATATCGAGTCTGTCCAACACCGTTTTCTAAGAAAAGTGGCTTGGTTGTTTGGATTACAAAGGGGTAATTTTTCCTATTTTGAAATAGAGCAATCTCTTAATCTGTCTTCATTGGAGAGACGTAGAACTGAGATGGACCTTATATGCATTTTCAAAATACTTAATGCTTTAAGTGATGTCCCATCTCTGTTGCAATCAATTTCTTTTCATGTTTTCCCAACTGTGTCACCAGAAGTCAAAATCTGCTATTTATAAAATCTTCTAAGAGCTACTTTGGTTTTTATGCCCCAATGTCCAGAATGTGTAGATTAGTCAATTCATCACACGACTTGGAATTCTTTGGGATAGATTTTCCGGCTTTTCGTCGATCTCTTCGCGACTAAACAGTGTGGGATGAAGTTGGATTGGCATGGTTTAGCTCAAAGTTTTGGGTCTTTCGTTTTTTTGAATAAATTGTATACAATTATTGTTTTGCCCTTGTTTGTCTTTGCCAAATAGTTTTATGTTCTTTTTGTTCAGTTTCTTGCATTTATGTTTCTTCATGTAACTGTTGTAATTGGCTTAGGCCGTATATATAATAAATAAATAAATATGAAAAAAAGGGAGAACGCCTTTCCTCTTAACGGGCTTATTATCTGTCATTGACTGGTTTGTGTAATATTTACCACTCTGCCTGTGTTTAAACATCCACATTTCCTCAGCTCTTCCATCTGTTAAAATCCCACCATTTTTAATCATTTATGAATAAATATTTCATGTCAACTCGTTGAATATCGTAATCTTGACGTACATAGTGCAAAGTACGCTAATACACTGTCCACTAGACCACAAGGCAGACTATTTAATACCTGTCTACAAATATTTGGTCGCACACGAAATATTGTAAACGCCCATGCCTAGGCAACCAGCACAACACAGTTTCGGCTGATAAAACGCGTTACGGTTGCAGTTTCAGTTTCCCTAAAAAACGAGCCGAAACATTCGGTCGGGAAGTGTCGGATTACGTTCGGCTGGACTAGAGTGCATCGTATGTTAATAAAGGAGTCTCTGACATCAGTCCATAGATTATTCTACAATCGAACTGTCAGTATTAATATTATAAATGGAAAAATGTGTTCTTTTGTTTTTTCTTCGACCGATTGACATACTTTTTTGCATAATAATAGCCGGAGAAGAGATAAGGCTGTAGTCGAGTAAAACGCTCGAAAAATGAGGAAATCATACGATTTTGCCATTTTAAAACGAACTTTTTTTTTTAATTGCGCAGTAAAAAATATAAAAAAACTTATGTAAAAAAAAATATTTTATAAAGGTATTTATTTCCATTAAAATGTAAACTTGAAAGTTTTTTTTATTATTTTTATTATATAAATAAAAAACGAGTGATACTTTAATCCACAAATTTGGAATATCCAGTGACCGGTTTCATCGCTTTCGCGACATCTTCGAGACTGGTATCTTTATTAAAGAGTTAAATGTATTTATACAAAACAGAGGTAAGGATGGATAATTCAAAGTTATATGTAAGTAAATTAAATAAAGTTATATTTATCTTATTAAATTAAATAAAGTTAAGATTATTATATAATCAAGAATTTTACTTAAATGTTTTGAAAGTTTTATGTAACTAAAGTATGATATAATTACTTTTCGACCGGCAGATTACGCTATTTCAAATTTATTTTCAACTTTGGTATCACGATTCTCATATAAAGACTAAGTATTGAACTAGTTTTTCTAAAATGATTTGAAGATTAAAATGGCTGAAACAAAATCTTATTTATTTGTTTTTGAAAAGAAATACAAGCATTGTAAAACACATAAATACTTGTGAAATTTTCCTTTTTTTCTACGTAAATTTATGCCTTCAGTACTACTTTAAAAAAATTTAGTTATTGAAAAATATTTTTTTATAGAATAGTATTTTTTTAAGAGGATGATTTTGGTTGTAATCACAGAAACATTAAATAGGTTGTAATATTCTACTTCTAACAATGTTTGCGTTTGTAATTTTCAATACTATTGAAATATTTTTTATGCTTTTTTAGCTTGTATTATGTATATGTATGGGGTTCCTAAAGAGAGTAACCAAACCCTTTAAAAAACCGGAAACTGTCATATGTGTATATATGAGTTTATATGAGTTTGATTTTCAGTAATCTTGAGTATGCCTCATGCGTATGGAGTCCGCAATATCAAAACCATATAAATTCAATAGAATCTGTTCAAAAAAAGTTCTTAAAGTACCTTTTGTATAAGTTCCAAATTTCTAACCCACGTTCAAATTCAAATTACGAGCAACTTCTAACTCTTTTTTATTTTAATTCTCTGATAAAACGCCGCGTTGTTTTCAGTATATAATTTCTGTATAAAATATTGAACTACAAAGTAGATACTAACCTCTTAATAAAATACAAATAAATGTGGGATTGAGAACACTCAGACATCGCTAAATATTTAAACTGCCTTTGTTTTCAAATAATGCTACATACCACACACCCATGGCCCGCATGGGTCGGGAATATTATATATACTGCCGAAACAATAAAATTGTCATTTTTTATGATACTCTCTCAGCTTTTGCGAATAATCTCTTAGGAATAAATCTTATTCAATAAGTACACACGTACAACTTATTTTTTATTGCATTGTATCCTGTATTAAAAAAATATGTATTATAACTTAATATATAAATCTATTTTGTGTAACTCTATAATTGAAGATATATATGCATGTAAACTTGTATCGACGAATGCTTTCAAATTGTATGTTTCTAGTATGTGTATTTGTTGAATTACCTAATAAAATTAAATAAAAAATTCATGTAATTTTAAAGCGCTTTTGATATTTTTTTAACCTGTATTGGGTACATATATTTTGTTAATTTTAAAAACTTTTTCATTCTTGCAATTTTTAACGTTTGCACTCTCGTACTCGTTCAGCTTGTATAACCAGTGAAGAATGGTGATTTTATTTACCTTGAGGTGATTTTCACAAAAACGGCGCTATATAAAATATCCAAATATATATATATATATAAGCTATAAAAAATATCAAATATTTCTACCTACATAGAAGGTACATAATATCATGTAAGTAATATATACTATACATTGATATTTTCTGTGGTTCTGTATGATACAACAACTCTTATCCATGAAATCAACTGAAACGATGTAACTTCGTGATATATTATATTATATAGATAATTCATTAAAAAAAAATAAAAAAATACCACTATGAATTCAGTCGATATTAGGTATTTAAATGAAATGTCAACTGGCCGAATTGTTCTAGTAATTAATAGTGCTAAAAACAGCCGCGTGGAGAGCTATATGTCCTGCAATATGACGCATGAAAGTAATTATGGTCTTATGTCAAAAGTACCATCTCAAATAAAAATAGTCCTTATGAAACGATGTCTGAAATACTGTTTTCCAAATCAAGAATCTTCAAATAATTTGTGTAATCTGCAAGTTTAATCTAGAAGAAAAATCCCGCACTGGGGTTAATACATTCAAAATATATTATACTTATTTGTATGAAAAAATAAGCTGGAATAATCGGCTAGTTTCTTGGCTCACCGCAGCCGCTAGGCGCGCTTTATTAAAATTTATATTTATATTAGGATAAAAATACAAACGGTGGAAATGATTTAAAATAAACGTTAATAATTTATTTGTTTTTCTGTAAATATAGTTACAATAACACATTATTATGGATAGTTAAATATAATGGTACGCTGCGCATAATCGCTTCTATACACGGTTCGCCCCTGATACATACATGTAATTTTTAAACGTTTTGTATTTTTTAATTTTTCTTTGACATATTGTATTATGTATATATCATTTTGAATTTATTTCCATACCTTGTATTATGTTTATTTTGTAATTTTTAAAACTTTTACATGCCCTTTTAATTTTGTAGTGTAACATAATTTTTATTCTGCTTTTGTAAATAATGTTTATTGTTTAAAATATAAAAACGCTTGTAAATAAATATTGTTTTTTGCATGTCCCTAAATGAGTTTTTTACAAAAACTCTTGGGAATATTATATAAAATTGGGCTATGTATAGCGTGTGAGCTCGCCAATATATGACAGTAAAAATTTTATTGTCTTTGAATTTCCTAGAGTTTTAACCATCAAAAAAAAAGAAGATTGCAAATCAAATCAACAGACAATGGAAATTTGATGTGTATTATTTTAATAGATTGTTTATAACAGAAAAATACATAGAGAAATATGCATTTTTATTTTTTGTAATAAAAACAGTCTAGTAAATTCGAATAAATAAAAATACGCTTTATATTAACAATATTAATTGAAATGCAAAAATAACATTGAATACTTGAAAAATAAATATTATTGAGTGTTACAAACATAATTTAAAAAACGGATAGCGATTAAAAGTAAAAACTATCTTTATTTTAATTCTAATAGCGATAAATACATAAACATTATAAAACAGGAGTTTTACAAATACAAAAATAATATTGTAACTAGGCGGCTACCTACACGGTTAAATTTCGAAACACCACGAAATTTCTTATCTCGGCTACGCTATGTAAAAAAATATTTAAATTAATAATTTCATCACGTCATGAAGTCGCCCCTGGGTAGCGCCTGCTAACGTCAATCAACAAAAACATCCTCGTTTTAATTACAATATTTCGGCTACGCCATGAATCTCTTTTTTTAAATAATTTCTCACGTCACAAAGTCGCCCCTGGGTAGCGCCTGCTAACGTCAATCAACAAAAACATCCTCGTTTTTAAAACAGTATTTCGGCTACGCCATGAATTTCTTATAAAAAATGTCAAAACGTCACAAAGCCACTCTCTGAGTGTCGCTACTGACATCATTTACAAAAACATAATTATTTGTGCTTTTTTCAGGTACGCAACATTTTTTTTAAATACACCTACCTAACCGATAAAATACTATTAGTAATGAAACCAAGGTATGCTTTAAAGTTCCGTATGTCCAAATAATATGATTTATTATTAGAATATTATTGACATGTAGTTCAAGCATTGCTGCATTCACGTTGCTTTACTTCTGAGAGCTCAACTGCAATGTTATTCTATGGTTATGTTTACTGTCATCTGTCATGTATTGGCGAGCTCACAGGCTATACTTACGCCATAAAATTATGTATAATATGTGTTCAATTTAAATACAAAAAATAAATAAAAATCATATTTAGGTTACTTTCATAACGGTACCAAAGGTACCTTTAAACAGGTACCGGTAAGGGCCGGTATGATGGCCGGCATTAAAAATCTTTCCGAGGGGGTGAGATGTTTTTTTAGGATGAAAATGAACAAAAAAATTGAATCGATCACTCCATTACGGCACGAAAAAAACACAAACAGACAGACAAACACACTTTCGCATTTATAATATTAGTATGGATCAAATTAATAATTAATATTATAAAATCATATAACATCCTATTTATTTGATAATGAAAGATTATCTCGATATTACTTTTATTAATAATCACGTACATTGAGATTATATTTGATTAATTACCATCAAAAGGTGCCTGGCGTGTGTTTTTTGTGATTTCTAGCTGATAAATTTAAAAAACAATTAATTCTATAACTATTAATTCATTAAAAATAAAATAAAAAGCTGAAGATAAACCATAAACAGAAATAACTGAACAATATTTTGAGTTTGTCCAAATTTTTGTAGACAAGGACTGGATTCAACTCCCTGGGGAGCTGTTTATATTAACATATTACAACAGAGATGAAGAACATTTAAGAAAAGATAATATGGAAGTCTAGACATCTACAGGGCTTATGACCTGTCAATGGCTGGTTTTAGTGGCCACTTTACACACTGTGTAACATTCACCATTCTGCCTATATTTGAACATCTATATTCCTTCAATTCTTTCATCTGTTGATGTTTGTGAAGTTAAAGGGCTAGGCTTCAAATATAGGCAGAATGATGAATGTCACACAGTGTGTAAAGTGGCCACTTAAACCAGCCATTGACAGGTCATAAGCCCTGTAGATGCCTAGACTTCTATATTATCTTTTTTTAAATGTTCTTCATCTCTGTTGTAATATGTTAAGAAATAACTGTATTTGAGCATAAATTTCCTTAAATCAATACTATTACTAATTCCACAATGTTTTGAGCACGTCCAAATGCTTGCAAACTAGCTGGATTTCCTCCCTAGGGAGTTATTCATATTTAAGTTTATTGCAACAGAGAAGGAAAACATTTTTGAGAAAGGAATATGGAAGTCTAGGCATTTACAGGGCTTATGACCTGTCATTGGCTGGTTTAAGTGTCCACTTCACACACTATGTAACATTAACCATTCTGTTTATGTTTGAACATCCACATTTTCTTAAATCTTCCATCAGTTGACTTTTATGAAGTAAAAGAGCTGAAACCTTTATCATGTAGGTGAGATTCATCCGGCTGAACCAATTCACCCATTTTTTTTCATAATTTTTCCTAATATTTGCATAAAAAACACTAATAAAATATATTCAAACAAATAAACAACAAACCGTAAGGGTAGGCAGAGAGGATAGAACGTCACAACACTCTATCTTTGCATACAGATCTCGCTTTCTCGACAATCAAACATCTTATCATGCACGCGCATCGATTATTCCGACTTTTGACATGTCCATCTTCAAGTATTTGTTGGATTTGGTCATGCCATGTCTTTCTCGGTCTTCTTCTATTTCTGCACCCATCAACATCCGCATTGTTAATATTCTTAGCCGTTCTTTCGCTGTCCATTCGTTCTACATGTCCAAACCAGCGCAGAGCTCCTTTCTTGATTTTGTCTTGTGCATGCTTGTCTCAGCCTTACATAATGTACGGACTTCAACATTTGTACATCTATCGTACATAATTTTTCTACTCATTCGCCTGAGAGATCGCATTTCGACAACATATAGCCTTCTTTCATCCCTGTTTTTCCAAGTCCATACTTTGCTCCCATACATCAGGGTCGGGGCCAGGGCCCCGTTGTGAACTGCCAATTTTGCCTTTTGTGACAAACATTTATTTGCCTAGGTCGATTTAAGTGCACCGTTTACTCTGTTCCCGGCACTAACCCTCCTTTCAATATCTTTCTTAGTCATTCCATCCCTAGTGAACATACTTCCCAGATACACAAATTCCTCTACTTGTTTTAGTATAACTCCATTTACAGTGATTTCACATTTAGTCATACTTTCATTTCTTTCAAAAACCATCACATTCGATTTATCGACATTTTTGGCATTAGGCATTGTAGGGTTAAAAATAAATATTTTTTACAAAAACAATTACAGTAAAAATAAGGAGCAGAATTAAGACTGTATCCGTTCAATCAAAAGAAGAAAAAAATAACAAGAAAAACAAATATATCATTAAAAAAAATTGTTTCCCATTACGTAAAAGAAAAAAACAATTCTTGTGTACATAATGGGGAATGACGTCTTACAGTTATTTGTTTAATTAATTTTTAATTATTAATATTTTTACTATAACATGTAAATTACAAAAAAATAAATAAACCAATTCATACATTTATACACCACTAGCGGACCCGATAGACGTTGTCCTGTCCAAACGTCGGCTTGACTGCTATTAGCTTGGAAAAGGACTTTTTATTGATAAGTAGGTACCTAGGTACTTGTTTGTGATTAAATTCCAAAACTAAAAATTGTCAATATTAAAAAAATATTGAATTTAAGTAGGTACTTGTTTATGGTTGAATTCCAAAACATAAAAAAAAATATTTTTTCAAATATGGCATTCTTTTTGCAAACGTCAAACTCCGGTCGTCTCACCAACAAAGGGGTGTACTTATGTAGGAATACGATTTTTAAAAATGTATTGAATTTAATATTATTTTAGCGTTATCAAAAATCCAATAAAAGTAAATAAATGAAAGTAATTATAAGGAATTCGAGATTTAGATCCAAAAAACAAATGCTGTTTGTAAACATTCAAAAATAAACTTTTTTACACACAAAAAAACAATATCTTTCCATTTTTTCGCGAATGCAATCCTGGTAGATTGATGAATAAAATATTTATGCTCTTAACTTATTTTTCATGCATTAGATTGGAGATTTAAATATCTACGAACACGCACAGCGTAAAGATCTATATTTATCTGAAAACCGCACGTAAATCGGTTAAGCCGTTTAGGAGGAGTACCGAGAGGAATTGTATATATAAAAATTAGACAAATACGATCAAGATAAAGAAAAATCAGAGTATAAAATTAATACACAGTAGAATAATAATGTTTACAGATATCAATAAAAAAATATATTATCAATTTCTAGTCATTTGACCGTGAAAAATATGAAAATTGTATTAAATTATAAAAATACATTGTGTAGGTTATATGAAATGATTTGATACTGCCGAGTTGTTACTTTCAAGTGCTAAATAAACGAATGAATTTGCCTTTAAGAGACTTTAATTAAATTATTGTTTGACTTGACAGATAAAAAATTAAAAATTATAGACATAAATAACTAATCAGTATACCAGAATAAAATTTATGATTGAAAAACTTATAATACCATACATATTTACATATTATGACTATAGCAATGGATAACCTGCCTTGAAGTCTTGATTTGCAGCATCTTTCTCTATGGCCCTTTTCACACATGCCACCTCAATTTAAACTTGTAACTTTACCGGGTACACCCCACAAACGCGTACACAAAAATTGTATTTTATTTTATTAGGGAAATCAACAGTTCTACATACATATTTTAGTAAACAAACAGATATAGTGTATAAACTCAGAACTAATAACAGATTTCCACATAGTATACAAAGTTAGTAAAGAAAATATATATTACATATCAAATAAACACATACAATTTATACATTTAAAAATGTTATTTTCATGTACTCAATAATCAAAGATTTTTTAAATATTAATTTTAAGAACATTAAGTTACTGTAAATTGGGCGGGATAAGGACAAAAATGCTTGAAGAGAGGATAAGGAGGGGGGGGGGGAGATGTACATATTTATTATTATAATGTCTACTAAGTTACATAATACATTTTTAGTGTAAATTTTAAATCTGACAGAGTAATGTTTGTATAATCTATATTTTTAAATTTTGTATTGTACATTGAAAAAGTCCTACGAAAAAAAGCATTTTTAACATACGGTGTTTTACTTATTGGTACATGAAACAGGTAGTACCGTCTACAAATCCTGGCTGGCACATATGGCATAATATGTCACCTTTGGGTGCACCCGGTAAAATGGTCGGGTCTCTTGCACGACATCATAGAGGGAATGGCTGAGGGGACAAATTATAGAGGGCGCCCCCCAAGAGAATATTTAGAGCAAGTGTGCGAAGATTTTAACTGCGCCTCTTATGTCGAGCTGAAGAGGGCTGCAGAAAATAGAGACCAATGGAGGACGAGTTGCAGGACCTTGCTGCAAACCAATCCCCAGGATTGAGACTGCAAAGAAGAACCCAGTAAAATGACAAGGCCGGCTGGATTGGCGAGGCATGTGTGAGAAGGCCTATTACGTAGCACTATCCTGTACTCAAAGCACTATCGATTATTTAAAGCTGGCGTGTTCGCAAAACTCACACAAACGCATTGTGTAGTATCTGTGAATGAGCGTATGGTATGAAATAACTATCGACGTGCTAATAAGGGACGTGATAACAATTTCTCACCGTGGTTGTTTATCGTATTCGCGATCACAATGCAACATCCGCGAACACCTAATATTAAATGTCAAAATATTTACATTTCGCGTCGTATAATCCTGCTGCGCAATCACATATTTGAATTTCACCGGTGTAAGTATGGAAAATATTTATTGGATTTAGCCGACGGTTGGCAAGCCAAATATCAAGAAAAGCCGTCGCCATAGTAATTGTAATTTAATATTCACTTTTTTGTATTAGATACTCCTTACTATTTTGCAAATGCAGTATATTGGATTATTTTTCATAGTAAATGCCGATTTTTTGCCAATGAACTGTATTTATTTACGAGGAAAACAAAAAACGAACCGACACCAGCGTTGACTTAGAGATTACACATGCGTCGACTTATGACTGCGATAACTTAAGCATGTTCATTATTGTTCATTGTGATCACTCAAATGCTTAGCATGTTTTTAAGCACGTCGATAGTTATTTATGATTGAGCTACAGACGCGTTTATGAGCGTGACATAGACTACTATTGTTTTGTTAGTTGCTAACGATATGGTCATAAAATAAACATAGTATGCTTAATACGTTTGGAACTCATTAAGGAATTTCAGCCCAACAGGAAATTTGATAAAAAATATGTTTTTTTTGCGCGCGGTAAAAATTAGAGCATTAAATTGTATGGCAAAATTTCTTGAAAATGTATGAAAAAAATACTGTATTAAAAACGCACTACTTTGAACGGCGATACTGGTGCATATGAACCTACCAACGATATGAGAGCTGTGAAGGATATCTGGTTTGCTTGACAGAGAAGAACCTCTGACGTCACACGCAGAATTATTTCAGAAATACAATACTTTAAAAAATCATAGCGCTGATAATACGATATATTTATTTATTTATTTAAATCTTAAAATAGGGCACACATATCATACATATTGTTATGTGTGTTCTAATAATAACATTGCAAATATATTTAATTTATAAATTGTTTATCACATATGTCTTGACCATTATTTTAAATTTTGATATGTTTTTTTCTTCATAAATATTTTTTTCCATTTCGTAATACTTTTTAATTGCTTTAAATAAAATTGAATTTTGTGACTTTGCCTTTTTCCTAAATGGAAGTCTAATTTTGTTCTTTTCTCTAGTATTGTGATTGTGTTCATGCTGGTTCCGATCAATTTTTTTCCAAAATATATAAAAAAATAATATTTTATTTGGCTTAGTCTAATAGTCTATTAACAATTTTTTTTTTAAAAAAGACTGAACTTCTTCATTACAGAGTGTTGTGATAGACTTCCGGTTTCCGGTTTCCATCCCACCGATCAGTACAACTCACAGAAGAGAACTAGTGACGTCACGCGCGAAATATTTAAAAAAAAAAAAAACATAACTCAAAAAAATCTTAGCAATGATTATGTACGATACATTTTTTTTTGCATAGTTGCATGGTCTATTAATAAATTAATTAATTAATGAAAACATTCAAGCTTACTCATTGGTTATTTTTAGGTTATGATACGTAGGAAATCGCTTCGTAGAAATATAATATAATAAAGTGGTTCTTTGTTTTGCGAAATATTTTATTCAGAGAAATATTTATTCAAACTTCAAACGACGAAAAACGAAAACACAGAAAATCAAAACGATCTTTTGTTAGTTCTAAAAATACGCTGTTCGACGGTTTTCCTTGAAGTTAGAACAAGCGGAACCGCCGACCTGTTTTCGCTACCCTATTGTTACGATTTTCCTTGTATTTCCGCTTAATGTTTGCCCAAATGGTAAAATCATGCACGTTACCCGCCGCGTTATTGTGAGATTTGTGTTCGCGGAATGAAATACAACTAATTGGCCAAATATATTTCTTAAGATGCGTGGTGTGACTTTTCTTATATTTTTAGGGCCAGTCAACAGGCCTTTGAGAGCCCTGTGCCTCGATTATGAACGCTATCTTCATCTGTATATATCGAGACTTATCGACATCATATGATCGAAACAAGGCAATGGAATGATCGCAAACTATTAGTAAAAATAAAGCACAATTACATAGCATTGAAATACATTTTTATTTATTTATACTTTAACATTGTTTGTATTATTTTTTTATACAGAATAATTTTCCCTCACTGGGGGTGTCCCGTGCCGAGGGAAACATTTTACAAAATGTGAAACATGCTAGTTAACAAAATAATAAAAATAAAAAAAACGTAATTAAACCAATTAACCTAATTATAATTCACATAATAAACAATAAAAAACAAAAATATTCATAAAACACATAACCAATTTATATAGACTAATTAAAAAAAAATCATAAACAGTGCATACATTTTACGTATTTGGCTTGATCCACTCATCAATACATGCGCAACCCACCTCCACTATCCATTTCTTAATAGCAATTTTATATTTTGAGAACTTACTAATTGTCCTTATGGATAATGGAAGTAGATTGTACACTTTAAACGAGAAGTTATTATTATTATTAATATTAATAGTAAAAATAGTAAACGAAAAATCCCACAAAGGCATGGCCTCTTCGTGGGTATACAAGAAAATGTTAATGAATTTTTGCTCCTATAATAAATAATGGACAGTTATAATATTTTTATGTAACATAGAAAGAGAGAATAAAATATTCTGTAAAAGATTATATGGTATTTTTTTAATAGTAATTAAAAAAGAAAAAAAAATACATAAAAATATTCCTTATTATTAAAGTGCAACAAAATATATCATAGAAAAAAAAGAGTTCATATCTTTAGTTTGAATCCAGGATAGTGCGTGTTTTTTAAAAAAAGGAAAATTTTGAAAGTTTGGAATCAATGAAATATTATCAGTAAAAAAAATATTTAAAAATTTGGGCCTATAAAATATACATGTCTCTGTGCGAGCCTCGTTTTACAATGTGGTATTTCTAACACACGATTCCTTCTTTGACTTGATCTATTTGAATTACTTGTAAATAAATTTTGGTTCTGAAATATATATTTTAAACATTGAAAACAGTATATTGGTCTTAGGTCTAAAATTTTAGCTTCTTGGAACAATTGGAAAGGGGGAAAAGCGCAATTTTTGAGAAGCATTATTTTTAATATAAATTTTTGAACGGTTTCTAATGGTTTAATGTGATTGTTGCAAGTTCCCCCATCCAATTATTCCATAGGAAAGCAATGACTGTACAAGCGCATAATTTTAATACCATTTTAATCGTATTTAGCTGGGCGTAAATACTTAGTCGTTTGAACACATAGGTTAAATATCTTAGTTTATTAACAATTACTTCAAGATGATTAATCCATTAAGTTGACAGTCAATGATTATTCCCAGGTATTTTATGCACCTTTCAGAATTCATATTTTCGCAGATATTACATATGTCAAGATTACAATATTTATTATGAAACATAACATTTAGGGAAGAAGAAGGTGAAGATGATTACGCCATTAAAATTTAAAATAGTTCTCATTTATATTTTAAATAGGCTTCTGTAATAGAAAGTGCTCACTTCAAAGCGATTATAAACTCCAATAAATCCAAATTCAAGCAAAAAATGCTCACATCCTCTCAAGTTCGCGGAATGAAATACAGCTGATTGGAAGCGTATTAATTTCTTAATAACGCGAATTACAATATCTAGTTTGTGTACAATTAGCACGAAGGTACATCTGTACTTAGATAATCTTGTATCGCGTGCAAACGATTCACATAAAGATGGATCGGCAGGTAAAGACGGTATTACAATGTTACAATGACAACAGTTATTTCATTTGGTAATGTATCCAAAATAAAACAAGTTTATTGGATTATAATTCTACTTTATTTTTTAAAATATAAAAAGGGTATATTGTGACACGTTTCGTCTTGTTAGAACATTTTCAAACAAACTAATTTAAATATTTACAAAGTTTCCTTATATACTAAAAATAATTGCTGTTTCATGATTGTGGATTTCTATACAAGCCAAAATAATTAGCTTAGTTTTTTTTTAATTTCTTAATAATTTCAGCTCAGTAACTTCACTAAAATCAACAAATGGAAGAATTGAAGAAATATGGATGTTCAAACATGGGCAAAATGGTGAACGTTGCACAGTGTGTAAAGTGGCCCCTTAAACCAGCCAATGACAGGTCATAAGCCTTGTACATGCCTAGACTTCCATATTACCTTGGTTTAGGTATTCTCCATCCCTGTTGTAATTTGTTAATCTTAATGACTCCCGAGGGGGTGAAATCCAGTTTTTTGTCTACGAACATTTGGACAAACTCAAATATTGTAACAAAATAAGTAGAGTTATTAAAAATCAACTAGAGTACTGGTGGATTTTTATAAGCTGGCGTGTGCGCTATACATGCGCATTGTGTTGTATCCGTGAATAAGCCCATGGTATGACATCGCACGGCATACGCGTTATGAAAATAAGCTCTGTCTTTCTCGCGCTCAGACGCGCTTACGAGCGTGACATAGAAAACTATTGCTTTATTAGTTTTTTTTTATTTTTTTTTTTATTTTATTTAGAAAACATACAGTCATACAAAATAAGTACTAAAAACAACAATTTTTTAACATAAAAAGACCAATTAAGTTTTCATAAATTAAAAAGGTATAAACATTAAATGTGACAAAAAATAAAAAATAAATAAGAATTTTAAGTGAAAAAAGGATAATTGTGACATTTGCGTTTTCCATGGAGGTAATAAATTAAAATAAATAAAAATACCGAATGTACACTTCGAGCCATCCACGCACACACATGAACGCACATATAAAACATACACAAACATATACATTACATGCGGCACACATACATAGCATAAACCGCTCAAGATGTACATTCAGCAACTATCCCAAATAATCGACCCCATGAAGAAATTTTCTGTACAAATGCAACGTGCAGTTAAAAATGTCTACATCAATACTGAGTCCGTTATAATTTCTACAGGTACGTCTAATGAATGAATTCGAGGTATAATTGTTTTTACAAGTTGGTACATAAAAAAGGGAATTTAATCTAGTATAGCGAAGAGGACAACGGAAACCAATATTTTGTAAAAGATACGGCGAATCAACTATGTTATTGAGAATTTTGAAAAGAAAAATTAAATCATATCTAAGGCGCCTTTTTTGTAGTGATTCTATATTAAAATTGATCAAAGATGCGCCGTAATCATTTTCAATGTTACCAAAACGATATTCCAGGCTCCTTATAAATTTCTTTTGAATGTTTTCAATTTGATTAATATATACATTATATTTAGGGGACCATACTAATGAAGCGAATTCGAGTTGACTTCGCACATAAGTATAGTAAAGAAGTTTTAATGTATTTGGTGATGAGAATGGCTTGGAGATTCGTAAGATAAACCCTAGAAGTCTGTACGCCTTATCTACTATTGTATTTATGTGATCTCTAAATAAAAGCTTATCATCCATCAGTACACCCAAATCTCTTGCTTTCATTGAACGATTGACAATTTTCCCAGATAGTTTGTAGTCAAATAGTATACTTTTTTTCTTTCGAGTAAATGACATGACAAGACATTTATCAGAATTCAATAATAACTGATTGTCCTTGCAATAGAAACAGATTCTATCTAAGTCAGCTTGAAGAACTTCGCAATCATTTATTGAAGACACAATTTTAAATACTTTATTGTCATCAGCGTATAGCAAAAAATTTGAGTTTTTAATGCATAAACTTATATCATTGATATAAATAATAAAAAATAAGGGTCCAAGATGCGAACCTTGAGGGACACCTGATGGGATTGGTTTAAATGATGAATTAAATCCCTTGAGTGAGACCGATTGACTGCGGTTACTAATGTAGGAACATATCCAACGATACAGATTCCCCCGTATACCAATGTTCCAAAGCTTGCGAAGTAAGACCGAATGACTTATTTTATCGAAAGCCTTTGAATAATCCGTATATAAAACGTCTACCTGAAAACCTGCATCCATTGCATTCAAAACAATATCGGTAAATTCACAAAGATTTGATTCAACTGACCGTTTCTTATAGAATCCATGTTGATTGGGATTAATATGTGGTTTTATAATATCGAAGAGCTGATCGGTTACTATATTTTCAAGGATTTTACTAAAAATGGGAAGAAGAGAAATGGGTCGATAATTTACTACAAGACTCTTATTTCCTTTTTTATGCACAGGTGTAATATTTGCCTTTTTCTATATTTCAGGAAACGTGCCTTCCTTTATTGATAATTGAAAAAGATAAGTAAGAGGACGCGCAAGCTGTTTAATACATTTAGAAATAAAAAAAGGGTGTATGCCATCAAAGCCAGCACCTTTGCTGACTTTAAGTTTTTTGAGATATTTTGTTACTATTGACTCATTTATTTCTATAGCATTAAGATCAATTAAACTATTTTCTTCGGCAGGAACACTACAACTAGATGCATTAGTTTTTAAAAATTCAGAATGGAAATATTCCGCAAAAGCATTACAAATATTCTGACCGCCAATTACCAAATTATCTTTGTAGGACATTTGAAGAGGCACATCACACCCAGCTCGCTTGGACTTGACAAAAGACCAGAAAAGTTTAGGTTCTCGGTTAATGTTATATTCAGCAGTTGTGATAAAATGTAGGTAACATTCCTTATTCGTGCGTTTTTGTCTTTCCCTCAGCAAAGAAAAAGTATGATAATCAGACGCTTGAGAGTACTTTTTCCATTTTTTGTGAAATTTTTTTTTTTCTGAAATTAACTTAATTAGCGGTCGAGTGTACCATGGAGGATATCGGCAATTATTATTTGTGAGACGCTTGGGAACAAAATTGTTTATAACTCCATTTAGAACAAAGTTGCTAATGATATGGTAATATAATATACACAGGATGCTTCTGCGTTCGTCTGAATTTCGCTGCGATTCTTAATAGTAAAAATATAATGATATTTACTAGTATTAAGTTATGGATTAAAAACACTGGTTTATAAATATGTAGGTATTTTCATTTAATGAAATCATGAATAGATCGATTATGTAGTGATGGCGTTTTCACAAAAACATTTTTAATGTACGGAATACTGATTTTAAAAATCTTGAAGTTTTATTTTGTTATATTAAATGTTTTTAAAAATCTATTTTGGATAAGAGTGAAAAAAACAATTACTTAAGAAAATATCGTATATTTACTTTTTTTAATCAAGAATTTATTTTATTTAATATTTTGTGTTCATCATAATAATAATTAAAATGCACAGTACAAATTATATCGGAAAAAATATATTTACACACTTATTAAAAAACAATAAATCTGGTTATTTATATCATCATCATTCCCTTTCCGCACCTAATGGTGCATAGGGCGCTGCATTGGTACACCAATCGCAGAGTATCTTGATCATTGTTGTTGCATGAAGGTAAGATGATCAGTCTTACGCTTCGGGTGCCAGTCCAGGGACTATAAAATATTCAAGTGTAAAAACACTAATTCAAATAATATTTCGTATCAACCATGTCGGGAATCGAACCCGAAACCTCTTGCATGGTAGACAAATACACTGACCATTACACCACGAGGCCGATTTATTTATATACGTAAAACAATCTACAACACTTTGCATTCTAGTTCTAGAGTAATTGAATATAAAAAAATACATTTTTTCAAATTTAAATTACCCCTTGTTCTTGGAAGGATTATAATGAGTAAAATGCAACATTTTGAAAAATGATTTGAAAAATATAAAATAATGAAACTAAGTATTTTAGTAAATTAATATTACATTTTCTTGTATTTTTTTTTTTTCATAAATTTTGTATTTTTGTATTGTATTTTTTGTATTTGTATTTTTTTATTATTTAGTATTTTTAACGAAATAACAGCTTAAAATATTTACAAGAAGAATGTTCATGAATACAGAAAAAGAAGAAGACCGAGAAAGACATGGCATGACCAAATTTAACAAATACTTGAAGATGGAAACGGCAAAAGTCGGATTAATCGGCGCGCGTGCATGAGAAGATCTATGAATGTAGAGGAAGCGAGATCTGAATGCAAAGATAGAGTGATATGGCGTTCTATCATATTTCTATATCCTTACGGGGAAACGGCGTGATAGTTTGTTGTTGTTGTTATTAAAAATAAAAAAAACAGTTCTCTAATGCCATAATTCAGAGAGAAAATACGTGAATACGTTTGTATGAAGGAAAGTCGGACCGCGGTTCCTCTTCAGATTAAACATAATTAAGTTTACTTACAAAATTTTACTAAAAAATCTTTAGTAAAAACCGTTTAAACTTTCCATTGGTAAGTAGGTACTTGTTTATGATTCAATTCCAAATCTAAAAATAAAAGATATTCACATATTGAATTTAAGTAGGTACTTAAGTACTTGTTTATGTTTGAATTCCAAAACATAAAATAATCAATTATTTTCAAATAAAGAATTATTTTCGCAAATGTAAAACTCTGCTCAGGGATGCACTTAAGTCAGGAATGCGATTTTCAAAATGTGTAAAATGTCAGATGATATTATTTTAGTATAACTAAAAATTCGGTAAAAATAAATAAATGGGTAAAAATTATAAGGAATTTAATAAAATAATCTGACTGGGATCCATAAAAGAACGAATGTTGTTTGTAAACATTCATAAATAAACTTTTTTTATACGGAAAAAAAAACATCCATCCATTTTTTTGTGTGCGCATTCTCGGCGAATGCAACCCTGGTGATGAATAAAAAAAACATTTACGCTCCTAACTTTTTTTGCAATTAATAAATTGAAGATTTTATGAGATTTAAACCTTCTCGTGGTAAAGATGTACATTTATCTGAAAACCGCACGCAAATCGGTCCGGTCGTTATTCAGTCCATCGAGGAGAACCATTCGAACATTGTCTTTTATATATATGGATAATACAAGGTGCTTACTACAATAATTTAAAAATAAAATGAATAAAATCTATTGATTCAGTTTAGCAATAAAATTCTTATCGATACGTTGCAAACAGTTTTTTTGTCAATTATCTGCGCTTTTCGTTTAGCGTGTAATACGGGCTCAGGCGCCTCGGAGCGCGGGGAGGCCCGTCGAACATTTCGATACCTTATCACAAACTATATAATTTTCCACTTTGCGAGTTTTCCAATCAGTTCGCCACCAGCGCTACCCAGGGACGGCCACGACCCGCGTCCGCCATCTTGTCGCAACTG
The DNA here is from genome assembly GCF_059751315.1 of Micrasema longulum. Taxonomy (NCBI): domain Eukaryota; kingdom Metazoa; phylum Arthropoda; class Insecta; order Trichoptera; family Brachycentridae; genus Micrasema; species Micrasema longulum. Next base: position 152,919 of record NW_028277579.1, on the reverse strand, counting down.
TCAAATTTTGAAATCGAAATTGGAACTTGGAACTTTCTCCGCGCGTTCCGAAACAACACCAAACGCAACAAATAACTCGATGTGAAAAAGTTTTTTGTGAAAAAAAAGACGCCATAGATAAATTAATGATTGTTGCCAATTTTGACAGGAATGTAATCATTGTGGTATTTTTTTATGATTTTAATTTATTATACATTAAAATAAGTGTAAACTTTTTTTTACCGCCGCCTTAGTTCGTGTTATTTTTTTTTTATAAGTGATGTTTTTGGAGTGATCTTATATTACAATTATTATTTATAATTTCATGTTCATATTTGTCGTTCCCAAAATGAAGACCAATATATTTTCGAGTGAGTAAACCAAAATATTTATTTATTTAGCCTGTAAATTAACGATGTAACATATTTATTTAACACTTTATATATACAAAACATTTAAGTTTGTAAGTGAAAATTCTTGATGGAAGTTCATTAAAGTAATTTATTATATAAATAAAAGACGGGTGATACTTTAATCCACAAATTTGATACTTTATATATACAATATAATATGTGTACATATATAAGGGCGGGCATATTGCTCATTTGCAATTTTTTCCTACCTACCCAAACCGTTCAGTTTGGGAAAATTACAAGTACATGGACATATTGAATCTTATGATTTTATGCAAAATTAAAAACAAAGATTATCTAAAAAATCAAAAAAAGTATCTCTATACTATGAAGAGTGGAGAGGTGGTGGAAAGGAAAGAAGTAGGATAAAGTAACAATTTAAATATTTAGATAGTGACATTTCAATCTCGACTTAAATGTAAATAAAGAAGGGGGCGTCTCTTACTTTAGTGGATAGATTATTCCACAATCGAACAACTACTACTGTGAATGAGGAGGCAAGAAAATTAGACCGATGAAAGGGTATTTAAAGGGTTCTCTCGATACTAGAACAAAGAAAGTCCGTGTTGTGATAGAAGTTGGAAGAGCTCTCTCAGATAAACAGGCGAAGTGGAATTGTTTAAAATATTGTGAAGAAGTGATAGAATGTGAATGTTTCTTCTATGCCTGATATTTAGCCAGTGTAGTTGCGTGCGATATTCGGTTATGTGGTCGAATTTGCGAAGATCAAAGATATAACGTACACAAATATTCTGCAATCGTTCCAACTTATCAAGTAATTCAGAGTAAGCATCTGGGTAACATACATCCGCCTAGTCAAGGAGTGGAAGAAGTAAGCTCTGGACTGATCTTTGCTCAACATTAATTAGCAAGAAATTCTGTAATCTTTTAAATTTGCGCAATCTGCTATAAAGTTTACGACTAACAACGTTAACCTGATTGTGCCACCCTAAATGCTTGTGATGATAATACCTAAGTTCTTGACTGATGTCATGAATGGAATTTCCGTACCATCTATTTTGAAAAGAAGAAGTGGGGAAAAATTCACTTTTGAATACATTTTTTACTACCAACAAGTGCAATTAGGGTTTTTGTTGCATTTATGAGAATTCCATGTTTTTTTGTCCGTGAAGAGATTTGCTCGAGTGCAAGTGACATTATTTTATGTGTTTCAACAATGTCAACGGGTTCAAAACGAATATACAATTGCAAATCATCGTCATATAAATAGTACGAACGGGGGAGGTTTTTTGTTATCGGATCGATAAAAAGGGAAAATAATAGTGGAGAAAGTAACTCCCCTTGTGGCACACCGGCGGTAAGATCAATCCAATCTGAAAAGACATGAGACATCTGGATGAATCTCATCCACAAGTTAAAGGTTTCAGCTACTTTACTTCACAAAAGTCAACAGATGGAAGAGTTAAGGAAATGTGGATGTTTAAACATGAGCAGAATGGTGAATGTTACACAGTGTGTAGAGTGGCCACTTAAACCAGCCGTTGACAGGTCTTAAGCCCTGTAAATGCCATGACTTCCATATACTCTCTGTTGCAATAAATTTAAATATGAATAGAAATGTTCCTACTGCCGACTGCGACCCGGCACAAATTACTAGTAATTAAACACACACTTTTTTCTTCAAAACACACAGTTTACCCTGAAGATGGCTCCTGCAATGGTAGCCAAAACGTCGGAACAAATCCAACACAAACGGTAGCACCCAATAAATAAATGTATTGTTTATGACAGCGTACTGTTAGGATTTATTATCTATTTGTAAAAATACCCTATTCTCAGTGTTGAATTTTTCTGTTTCTGTCGTGATTTACGTGTGAGTCATTTTGACAAGTATTTAAATAGATCTCTTACATTACAAAATGATTTTTTCTGTATCACAGGCGTTCATAATCATTATAGCTATGGTATTTGATATTATATGCAGTAGAACTAATTTTGATTGACACGAGCGTTGTAATCTTCTGAGAAACGTCGGACGTTATGTCAAAATTACCAAGATCGCTATGATAATAATTATTTTGTAACTAATTTTTCAATTGACTATATATTTTACAAAATATTTTTTTTATTTGTATCAAATACGAGCTGAACCCGGCAATGCTTTGCTTTTGCTAGATTTGAGTACATACTCGTTTATACATATTAAATGAACACATTTGAAAGCTTAAAATCCTTAAAATTTATTTATAAATTAGCCACTGATGTAATTGTAGACGAAGAATTAAAACTTGAAAAAAAACTGTAGTAAACAAGTACATAATACGAGAACATTAGAAAAATATCACATACAACCTTCCAAAACGAAAAAAAGACGGTCGAGACTAATAAACCATGGACTGAAATTATACAATAAACTACCAGACAAAACTAAACAAAAGACTCAGACAACCTTTACAAAAAATGTTAAAAATATTATTATTAACAGTAGAATGTGAATTTTAAAAGTAAAAATATTTTGTTAAATGTATGTAGTCCGTAAGGGTTTATTAATGAAATTTTAAATTTAAAAAATATTGTATTATTTAAAATTAGATATGTACATAAACATTATTATTTTTGTGTTTCGGATTGCATAAATTGTGAGGATATGCGGTGACAGGGGATTTTGATAAATATGTATTTGAACCTTGTTTTCCTGTCTCTGTCTTGAAGATGCCTCCCCGATGCTGTGCAAAAAAGACAACTGCATTTCGGACCTTTTATGCCTAACCAAAATAGACAAAATCGACGTTTCGTTGTCATGAAAAAAGATGGTGTAACTTTTTATCAATTATTGGCAACCTTGGGGCTTGTTTATGATTTGATTCCAAATCTAAAATTAATTAATATTCAAATATTGAATTTAAGCAAACAAAAAAAACAGAACAGAACAAAATATAACAGTTTTTCGTACACAGCAATAAATTTTTACAATTCACTTTCTAATGATCTAAAAAATATACAAAACAAGTACGTACTTAAAAAACACCTAAATAAAACAGATCTTACAGCCCGTGTGACGAGTGATATGTGATGTTATTTTATTGAATTTTTATTTAAACTATTGTGTTATTATATATAATATCCCCTCATACCAGCACTTTTGCTGATTGGGAATATTTCGTACTAATAAATTATGTAATGAAATGTAATATGTAAAGTTTAAAAACCTTATATTTTGTCACAAATAAATAAATAAGAAGGTACTTAAGTACTTGTTTATGTTTGAATTCCAAAACATAAAATAATTCATTTTGAAATATAGTATTCCTTTAGCAAATGTCAAACTCTGCTCTTTTCATCAACAGATGTACACTTTATTCAGGAATGCGATTTTCAAAAATATATTGAATGTTAGTTAATATTATTTTAGTATTACCAAAAATCCAGTAGAAAGATATAAATGGCTTGAAATTATAAGGAATTTAAGAAAATAATCGGATTAGGATCCATAAAAAAATAATTGTTTTTTAAATATTTAAAATTAATTCAATCAATCAAAACCTTTTTTTATGCCAAAAAAAAACGTCGTTTTAATGTTGTTGTTTATGCATTTTAGGCAAATGCGGAGGCTGCTGGTGAAGGATAAAAAAAAACGTTTACGTTAAATGTTTGCAGATTGGCTGGATTTCCTTTCTAGGGAGTTATTCAGATTTAAACTTGTTGCTACAGAAAGGGAAAACATTTTTGAGAAGGAAATATGGAAGTCTAGGTGTTTGGATCTTAATAACTCCCAAGATATTAATAATAATTATTATATTTGGCTGATTTGTATGACGCCATATTTGTGAAAAATCAACTCAAGGGCGCTTTACAATTGTATACTTAAACTTATATTCGAACTGAGAGATTATGTTTTCTGATTTAAAATTGAGGGTATGATAAACTAAAGAAGTGAGATTTTAGTTGGGATCTGAACTGACTGGGACTGTCGATGATTCGTAAGTTTGAAGGTAATCGGCTCTGCCTGAATCAAGCCAGGGGAAGGAAATCCAGCCAGTCTGCCAACATTTGGCTCTGTTTGTGACAGTGCGCGCAAAATGTTGGGATTTGTTTTCCGAACAGCTAAGGGGTTCTTGAACACTCGTGTTCTTAGGCTTCTTTATAACTCATTGGTGCGAAGCAGACTTGAGTGTGGATCTCTGATCTGGGCGCCCCACAATTTGAAGTACTCTGTTATGCTGAAGATGGTTCGGAATAAATTTTTGAGGTATCTTTACTCAAGGGAGTGCGAATACTATCCGTGGTTGTACCCGTCTGACTTCATACTGGAAACGCTTGGCTACAATAGTTTGGAGAAAATAAGAAATGCATACATACTTGCTTATGTATTTTTTTCCGATTAATTCGTGGTATTACAATCAACACAAGTGTAATGGAGAGCATTTTTCTTTATGTTCCTAATGACTATCTAAGAAATAGGCAGCTTAATCTGTCTTATCTTCCTGCTTGCAGAACCAACCTGCTGATGGTAATGCCATTGGGAAGAGCAATGTCTATACTTAACCGTATCTCTTCGGATATCGACATATATCATATTAGTCAAAAAAGTTCAGAGAGGATACATTTTTCTTTAATTGCTGGGTATTTTTATTTTACCATCTTTGTATATTTTAATGTTAGTATAATTTTTTTCTTGTTATGTATGCCTTGAATTTTTTTTGTAGTAATAATAATAATATTAATGGTTTATGAACAAAAATACACATTCTTTATCTACTACATACATACTTTTGTAATAGATTTCTCTGGATTATGTCTAGTCTGCCGAACTAGGAACAACCTGTTTTAAGGCAGAAATTTTTATGCAAAAATTTTTCACAACAAGCACAAGTTATCTACGACTTTTGAGAAATGGTCCAAAACTTTAAATATTGAAGTAAATAATAAAAATTCAAGTATTTCTGTTTTAAAAAAAAAAAAATATTTTAAAAATTAAAAAAAAAAAACAAAAAAAAATGACACAATTATATCAATAATTTTCGAGTCACTCCGGCGTATCTGTTTCACACGAATAATATTCGGGCGAATTTCTATCACAGTAAGCTTAAAATTTCAATTTCAATTGAATTGAAAGAAGGGATAGTCAAATATGAGTTTGTGTCGAAAATATTAAAACTATATGCAGTATAAATCTTCGAATTCCTCAAATATATCGTTACTGGAGTATCTAATTTATGCACTTGTATAAAAAAATATTATGGATTTGCACGTTGTAACCAGCGAAAGATTTATTTAGTCGGATAACTAAAGCAGTATTTAAAATTAGCAAACAAGACCGAGATTGGCACAAAGAGACATAACTTATGTATGTACATAAATGTTAATAATATGTAAGGCTAATTTTCAATCGACTTCCGCCGGATTACCTACGTCACGAGAGTTTAAAAATACATCTAAATTAGAATACTGTCATTGAAAAGCATCTAAATTACTCATAAATAGCGTAAGGTCTAAAAATACTTGTATTTTTTATTAGAAATACCTTTCACGCTGTCGTGTGACATTTATTCAATTGTTTTTTCAATCAGAGGCCTGGTGTTGTCACTTTTCACGAATAAAGCGAAAGGTCCATTTTTTCATTTATTCTAGAATCTTCCAGCGTGTTTTATGTCAGCGACACGATATTCCAATATCCTCATTGTGTCAATCTATAAATATTTTATCCGTTAGAGCTTCATAAGGGGCCAAGCTGGTTTCTCAGCATTCGTCTCTATCTGAATATAGAAACAAATTGGAGCATGTATATAATACTCGGTTCACTAGTGTAGATGGACTAGCTCTCTCTAAATTCAATAATAAATACGGGAATAGGACGCTAGAGTACAATATACCAAAAATGTATCATATACTCCCATCTTTATATTTATAATTCCTCTGTACGTGTGATGTCACTGAACTCCTGCTAAACGACTTGACCAATTTACGTGCGGTTTTCAGAGAAATATAGATCTTTGCGCTGTGCGTGTTCGTAGATATTAAAATCTTCAATCTAATATGTGAAAATGAAGTAAGGAGCATAAATGTTTTATTCATCGATCTACATTCGAGGAGAATGTTTTTACGAAAAAATTGACATATGTTGTTTTTTGCGTATAAAAAAATTTGGTTTAGAATGTTTACAAACAGCATTTGTTTTTTGTTAATCTCAATCAGATTTTTTCCTTAAATTCCTAACAATTTCTACCCATTTATTTCTTTTTACTAGCTTTTTGGTAATACTAATTCACTTTTGGTAAAATAAATTAAATACATTTTCAAAAATCGTATTCTTACATAAGTACACCCCCCTGTTGGTGAGAAGACTGGAGTTTAACGTTTGCAAAAAGAATGCCATATTTGAAAAAATATTTATTTTGTCTTGTAATTTAACCCGACAAACATCAACAGATGAAAGAATTGACGGAATATAGATGTTCAAATATGGGCAGAATGGTGAATGTCACACAATGTGTAAAGTGGCCACTTAAACCAGCCATTGACAGGTCATAAGCCCTGTAGATGCCTAGACTTCTATATTACCTTTTCTTAAATGTACTTCATCTCTGTTGTAATATGTTAATATAAACAGCTCCCCTGGGAGTTGAATCCAGTCCTTGTCTGCAAAAACTTGGACAAACTCAAAATATTGTTGGTAAATGAGATTAATTTTTTATTGTTATTATTATGTTAACTTTGTTAAATAGCTATTCTTAGGCATGTTTCACATTTTGTAAAATGTTTCCCTCGGCACGGGACACCCTAGTGGGGGAACATTATTATGTATAAAAAAAGAATACAAACAGTGTAAAAATATAAATAAATAAATAAAATACTATACATATACTATACATAGTCCTAACGCTCCTATATACCTGCGTGAAAAATTTCAACGCTTATCAGTTCATGGTTTACCTCTTCGTTCTAATTCTCAAGGCGCTCTCTTATTACCCATCCACAATTCCTCTTTCTTCTCTAACTCATATAGTGTCCATGCGGCTCGACTGTGGAATCATCTCCCACCCACCATCAAAAATGTTACTACATTATCTCTGTTTAAATCACGTCTGAAAAAAGATCTCCTTTCTCTTCCTTAATCTCTCCTCGTTTCCATTTTCCTCTTTCCTCTTTTTTCCCATTGAGTAATAGTTTTGATTTAAGGTAATTTATAAACAAATACGTTTATTTCTATTTTAATATACTTTTAGCTTTTTAATCTTTTTTTTTTTATTGAATATGTTCTGTAACTTGAATTATAAAAATAAAACTTTTATTTTATTGGTTGGTCGGAATAAATTGCCATTTGGCAATAAGCCCGCCAATCCACAAATAACATTATGTACAAAACTTAAATAAATATACATGGTCAGTGCCATAAAGCCTTTAAATGCCTAGACACACATATGCCCCTCTCAAAAAGTTTTATATCTCGATTTAAATAGATTGTATTTTCAATTTGACAAGCTGTTTTAAGTTCTAACCACTTTCCATAGTCGTTTTACTTTCAAACAATAAACCAATACTGCTGCTTTAAAAATTGATTCATATTTTACTTCGGCACGCTTTGAATTAATTTAATTGCCAATAAAATTACGTGATAATGCGTGAGTTTGGCGACCTCCGTGGTGTAATGGAAGGCACACGGAATATACAGAGTTCTGTTCCCTGTAAGAACACAAAAATCCAATGTGGTTTTTCTCAATTATATAAGTGTTCTGTGCTGTAAATCACCACATGCCCTTTGGATCTGGAGGTCCAGGGCGATCCGCAAAAAGAACAATGAAAGCGTTCAACTATTATTGGTGGCGTCCGTCTACTCCCAACTGAATGAATGTCTTAATCGATGTATATATATGTTAAATGTTTAGATAATTGACATAGCGCCATTTTTGTGAAAATCACCTCAAGGGCGCTGTACAATAAATAAGTATCCCAGAACGTCTTGCAGCCACAGAGCGCATGGACGGTTGGGATTTAAATTCCTCGTCTCCAATTATGATATATAACAATTATGATATAGAGGAGCTAGATTACATTACATCTTGCAGCTACAGAGCGCATGGACAGTAAGAAATCTAGCCCCTATTTACATTTTTTTTTTTAATATTTGACAGTAAAGTTAAGAGTTTAAGTGGTATTTTAAAAAATTAAATAAAAAACAAATTTATAAAAATAGAAGTTAGATTACAACAAGTCTTGCAGCTACTGAGCGCACAGACGGTTGAAATTCTAGACCTCATTTACTAAATTAAGATACTTATATAATATGATAGCTGACATCACAAAAATTCTTGCAGCTACAAAGCGCATCGACGAATCGACGATCGAATGTAAAATAACAAACAAACAAACAAACCATCACGCCGTTTCCCCGTAGGGGTAGGCAGAGAGGATAGAACGCCATAACACTCTATCTTGGCACACAGACCTCGCTTCCTCTACATCCATACATCTTCTTATGCACGCACGCCGATTATTCCTACTTTTGACATGTCCATCTTCAAGTATTTGATGGACTTGATCGTGCCATGTCTTTCTCGTTTTCTGCATCCATCAACATTCGCATCGTAGATCCTTTTGTGTACGCATCGAGACGTTAAAGGGGCCCGCCTTGTAATCGCTCAGTAGATAAATACAGACGATCGTTAAGCATACCGTCTTGATAATTGTGAAAAGTCATATAAAAATCGGGTTCAAGCGAGCATTTTTTTGCTTGATTTGAGATTTATTGGCGTTTATAATCGCTCAGAAGTGGACACTCTTATCATAGAAGTCCATTTAATGATAACTATTTGAAATGTTAATGAAATAAGGAACGCTTACTAAATTTTCGCAGTCATTCATTGGTTTTATTCAATCATATGACGTCGAGATGACAAGTCGGTAGAACATACCAAGAAAGATACAGATAGTCTTCTTCTTCTTGAGGTGCCTTGTCAAGTCCCCCCGACGTTGGCGATCACTACAGCGAAAGCATCTTGATCCTGCGCTACTCCGCAGCCAGGAAAACTACTTATTGGATGTATTAGTCATAGTTATTCCTGGGAAAAGATAACCAGAGTGGTTTCACGTTGCCTTCTCTGGTACAGATAGTACAGAAGTTAAATATACCGTATCGATATGTACAGGTTAAGATAGCGTTCATAATCGAGGCCCTGATGCATTATTATATTAACGGATCCCTAGGGAGTTCAATCCAATCCTTATGTACACAAAGTTGTTTAAAAAAGCCTTGCTTGCCGAAGGTTACACTTTGAACTTGGTGGAGTTGTTTATGGGTATCGTAATACGATTAAAGAATTTAGGAGCCAGGAAGATAAAGCTCCTTTGAGCAAGCTTTTTGTAAGTGGTCGGACCATTGTAATGTATCCTTCTCATTTACATTATTCTTTTGATTCTTTTGAATGAACATTTTTTCCTGATGTTTTGTGCATTAAACTGTCGGTAAACAAATATTTTTTTGGTAACTTAACGGAAATCTCCTAACTAAGCAACAAAACGTGAGTCTGCATGTAACCTTGGCCCTGGGCGTTGCCTGAAGGCCGTTGTAAAACTGTTGTAAAACCTAATTCCACAAATAAACTGTTGAACAAACCCACGATAGCAAAAATTTCAAAGGGATGATACTACAATCTTTCAAAAGCAAATTTAAAACTAAGAGTTATTTTCCATCACGAGAACAGTTCGGCCCGCCGCAGTTAAGTCAAACAACCGTCAAAGTGGTCAATCTTTTGTATTTACAATTTTAAGTCTAACTCTTTTGATATTTAAAATTATTTTACAAGCAATTTAAGAAGATATTTTAGACGTTTGCACGTTCATGAAGATCTGTAAATATTGACAGTTAAGTGCAAGAAACGAATGCTGTACGATCGAATAGAATAAATACCAATCGAAAATAATAAAAAACGGAAATAAATATTTATATTAAATATCGAATTTTGTCGTACGTTAATGTTAGTAAATATTAGTATTAAACCACTAACTTGCTTTTTATGTTTACCGATTGCGAAACGTAACCGTCTCTTCGTCAGGACACGCACTACAGCAAAATGCAAATACTAAAATACACTTTCACCTTTACCATCACCGTAGTTAGTTAAAGGGGATGCGAACACCACCACGTTTATTTATTTATTTATTTATTTATTTAGTATTTCACAGTTTTAAAATGTACAGAGTTTATTTGTTTCAGGTCCCGACTAGCTAGGAAATTCCTGTGTTTAGGAAGGACCTTATTTTATTCATGTGTTTTTTTTATTTTTAATTTCATTAAATGATGCTTAATAAATTCAAAGAATAATAATAACAATATAAAAAATCAATATAAATTTAAATTAGAAAACATGCAAGTAATAATAATAAAAATTGAATCATAAAAATAGATTAGAAAATATGCCATTAATAGTAAATAAATGAGACACAATTATTATAAATTATAAAACATACCGATAATAATAAAAATTGAACCACAAATACACATTATAATATATAAAATGAGTAATTAAGAAATTAAACAAAAATATAAATTGGAAAACATACCGATAATAATAAAAATTGAAGAACAAAAATAAATTACAGAATATACCATTTATAATTTTTTTTTAAAATAAGATACGGTTAAAATACTAGTTTTAAAAAGAAAAAAAAAACATATGTAAATGAATAAACATAAAAAGTAAAAATGTTCAAAACGTTCAAACATGCATTAAAATAAGGGTCAAAAATAATAAGCGATATGTTGCAGAATGTGTGGGGGGGAATTAGGAAGCAGAGGGGCTAAGAGGTTGAACGTTACACTATTAATTCATTTTTAAATAATAAAGTGGACTCTATTGAAAAGAAATTTTATTAACATATAACAACAGAGATGAAGACCATTTAAGAGAAGGTAATATAGAAGTCTAGGCATCTACAGGTCTTATGACCTGTCAATGGCTGGTTTAAGTGGCCACTTTATGCTTTGTTTTTTTAATACTCTGTTTTACCTCTTATGTATATTGTAAAAAAAAACAACAAAAAAAATAAATAATTTTAATTTAAAAAAAAATCATAATATACAATCTGATAAATACAAAATAAAACAACGGTATACATGGTTAAATGGCGGACTTATTGCCAATAGCAGTTTCTTACAGCCTGACCAAAAACAAATAAAAAATACAATAATAATAAAAATAACTTTATAAGGAAAACACAAACTGTTAAAACAGTATATTATTGGTCTCCATTCTACAGGACTCATATTGACCATATCGAGTCTGTCCAACACCGTTTTCTAAGAAAAGTGGCATGGTTGCTCGGATTACAAAGGGGTAATTATTCCTATTTTGAAATAAAGCAATCTCTTAATCTGTCTTCATTGGAGAGACGTAGAACTGAGATGGACATTATATGCATTTTCAAAATACTTAACGCTTTAAGTGATGTCCCATCTCTGTTGCAATCAATTTCTTTTCTTGTTCCCAACTGTGTCACCAGAAGTCAAAATCTGCTATTTATAAAATCTTCTAAGAGCAACTTTGGCTTTTATGCCCCAATGTCCAGAATGTGTAGATTAGTCAATTCATCACACGACTTGGAATTCTTTGGGATAGATCTTGCGGCTCTTCGTAGATCTCTTCACGACTAAACAGTGTGGGATGAAGTTGGTTTGGCATGGTTTAGCTCAAAGTTTTAGGTCTTTTGTTTTTTTTAATATATTGTATACAATTATTGTTTTGCCCTTGTTTGTCTTTGCCAAATAGTTTTATGTTCTTTTTGTTCAGTTTCTTGCATTTATGTTTCTTCATGTAATTGTTGTAATTGGCTTAGGCCGTATATATAATAAATAAATAAAATCATGGTGTCTATTGCTCACATTAATTACATTGATTGAATTTGAATTAATTTAATTGCAATTTCCAAATATTTATATATTGTACGGAAACATTTATTTACTAAAAATATTTTTAATACTCCTGCAATTTTTTGAATACAATTTATTTCCTTATTTTTTTTGGGAAGCTAATTATGATTTTTCACTGCAATGCATAGAGAAGCTTGTTTAAAATATAAATGAGAATTATTTTAAAGTTTAATGAAGTAAGGAACGTGGACAAAATTTTCGAGGTCATTCATTGATTGGATTCGATCAAATGACAAGTCGGTAGAACATACCTAGGTAGATAGAGATAGTACAGAAGTTAAGTATACCATCTCGGTATGTACCGATGAAGAAAGCCTTTATAATCGCAATTTACTTCATCTGTAATGGGTTAAATTTGCGTTTTTTTGTGCTACCTGGGGCGCTATTCTGAACCATTCTCGCGGCACGAGAAAACCGTTTTTCTCGTGTATTTTGTATGTAAATACGCGAGATAATACGGCCACGAGAGCGTTTGAAATACCAGCCCTGTAGCTCAATAACAAATAACTTTCAACTTGCTTAAAAACATGCCTAGCATTTGAGCGATCACAATGAACAATAATGAAAATGCTTAAGTTATCGCAGTCATAAGTCAACGCGTGTGTAATCTCTAAGTCAACGCTCTCGTTGGTTTGTTTTTTTTGTTTTCCTCGTAAATAAATACAGTTCACTGGCGAAAAATCGGCGTTCACTATAAAAAATAATACAATATATTGCATTTGCAAAATAGTAAGGAGTATCACCCGCATCAATGAAGGTTTCAGCTCTTTTACTTCACAAACATCAACAGGTGGAATATAGATGTTCAAAAATAGGCAGAATGGTGAATGTTACACAGTGCGTAAAATGGCCAATTAAACCAGCCGATGACAGGTCATACGCTCCGTAAATGCCTAGATTTCTATATTCTCTTGTGTAAAATGTTTATTTATTTATTCATTCAAACACTTTATTTACATATACAGTTTGCATACATATGCATAAGAGCGGGCATATTGCCTTAAGGCGGGCATATTGCCTTAAGGCAATTTCTTCCTACCTACCCAAACCGTTAAATTTGAAAAAATCAGAGGTATATGAATATGTTTTTGGTTTATTGATAATTTATTTATAGAACAAAAAATTTGAAAAAATTTTTTTTTTTAAGATGTAAAAATTGACTTAATATCTACACTATACTATGAAGAAAGGAGAGGGTAAAGAAGTAAAAAAGGGGGTAAAAGAAAAACTTAAATATTCAGGAAGTGACAGTTCATACGTGATTTGAATGTAAATAAAGAAGGGGCGTCTCTGACAATAGTGGGTGGATTATTCTATAATCAAGCAGCTATTACTTCTTCATATCTGTTGTAATATGTCAATATTGAAAGTAGTTTTTCTCAGTTTGATGTATTTAGACTTATGGCACTCTAAACGGAGGGGGGTGCGTCTGACATCATTGCATCACAAAGATTCAAGCTAATTTTTCCATTCAGGTGTAGTGGTGCATAGGGCATTGCAATAAACATAACATTGTCGGTGTTACTTACCTTGGTCGTTGATTCAATGTTAAGGTCAATGCCATGTTTCCTAAGGTCAGTAATTTAAGGCCGATTTTACGTTTCGGATCTATCAAATCAACAAATGAAACCAATCTCTTTTTATTTATTTATTCATTTGCAAAATAAAAACAATACATTTGATCAAGTCCTACTGACGAACTACAGTCATAGATTTCAGTATTTTATAATTAAGACCTTATAGCATGTAGTAGCATTTTATTTTTATCAAACAAAGAAAACATAGATAAACTAACTGTATTACAAAATATAGCCCTTAGAATCATTTTGAAAAAAAAACAGATACACGAGGGTAAAGTCGATGGTAAATGAAATGAAATTATTAACATATAAACAAATAATATTTTACAATACAATGATATTTGTTCATAAAATTATAAACTCTAATAAAAAAACAGAATTTTGGAAAAAAATTGATCGGAACCAGCATGAACACGATCACAATACTAGAGAAAAGAACAAAATTAGACTTCCATTTAGGAAAAAGGCAAAGTCACAAAATTCAATTTTATTTAAAGCAATTAAAAAGTATTACGAAATGGAAAAAAATATTTGTGGAGAAAAAAACATATCAAAATTTAAAATAATAGTCATGACATATGTGATAAACAATTTATAAATTGAATATATTTGCAATGTTATTATTAGAACACACATAACAATATGTATGATATGTGTGCCCTACTTTAAGATTTAAAATTAAAATATATATATATATATATATATATATGTTCATATTAATATTTCTAAATTACAGTATTATGAACATGTCAAAAATCTTATTTCCATGAAAAAAAAATTTGTACGTACACCGAAAATTACATGCATCTAGATTCAAGACTAGAGTGCAAGTTAGGAATCGAACCCGTAACCCATGGAATTAAGAATAGTCCAGAAGGAGCGTAGAATCATATTTGAATACATCTGACTGTGTCCAAAAAGCCCCCCACTTTCACGGCGCGCATGCATGAAGTCGCCGCGTAATTTTGCCAGATTGCGAAAAATATAATCATAACACGAATGTAAGATTATTATATTTAAAACAAAAAAGAAATTAGTTAATTTCTCTAAAACTTTATTGTATATCAATTTTAAGGATATCCTAACCAATCTTCTGAACACATCCTGTGGTCTTGTCCCTTTCCCCTTCTTTATGATAACTAAATGGAGCTTCTCGCTATTATCCGTGGCCCTGTTATAGGTCCTGTTGGATATACAGATCTGGTGGCTTCCAAAAAGTTAAAAATTAGAAAATTTTAAAAGATTAATGTAACAGCATGTATTAATATGTCAATGGTGTTGATAATTATCGAAGATTTTGTAGTTGTTACTTAAAACATACAAACGCTTTAAAGGGTTAACCCATTACATACAGTTTTATAAGAGCGCAATAATGAGGAATTCCAGCCCAACCCGGAATTAAATTTTAAAAATGTTTTCGTGTACACGCAAATACTTAAAAATTTTGGAGTAGGATGAAATATCTCGAAATATATGAACGTTTTGACCATAGAAAAAAAAAGAGTTTTATTTTCATTATACTCTTTTTTAAACCAGAGATTATGTCAACTTTCTAGGTTTTTCTAAATCGAAACGTTCGTAAAAACAACCATAACATAGAAATGAGCAAATTATGATCAACTAAACGAATTAATCAAAGCAATATTCCATAGATTCTTGCCAGTTTTGTTATTGGCTGGAGAAATACAACTTACCGCGGTCAGTGAAAGTAAGAACGCCAACCGTTTCATGACGTCACTACTGAAAAGTGACACACTGATTACAGTCGTTTGGCGCGGTATTTGATAAATGTAACTTTAAAAAATCATATCTTTGGAAATAACGCACAAATATATATATATATATATATATATATACATTTTTGCTTCGTTAAATAGTACGCTAATAGAAAAACAATAAATTAGAAAACAGTGGAATTCCTCATTATCAAGTGACGTTTTAGATATTATACAAACAAACAAACAAACAAACCATCACGCCGTTTCCCCGTAGGGGTAGGCAGAGAGGATAGAACGCCATAACACTCTATCTTGGCATACAGACCTCGCTTCCTCTACATTCATACATCTTCTTATGCACGCACGCCGATAATTCCTACTTTTGACATGTCCATCTTCGAGTATTTGATGGACTTGATCGTGCCATGTCTTTCTCGGTCTTCCTCGTTTTCTGCATCCATCAACATTTGCATCGTAGATCCTTTTAGTCGTTCTTTCGCCGTCCATTCGCTCTACATGTCCAAACCAACGCAGCACCCCTTTCTTGATTCTGTCGATAATGCATGTCTCAGCCTTACACACTTCACGGATCTCGACATTTGTGCACCTATCATACATCGTTTTACCACACATTTGCCTGAGGGATCGCATTTCGACAGCATTCAACCTACTTTCATCATTATTTTTCCAATTCCATACTTCGCTCCCATACATTAGAGTTGGAACTAGAACTCCGTTGTGAACTGCTGGTTTAGCCTCCTGCGATAAACATTTGTTTGCCAAAGTAGATTTTAGTGCACCGTTCACCCTGTTCCCGGCACTCACCCTCCTTTCAATATCTTTATCGGCCTTTCCGTCCCTAGTAAACAAACATACTTTTTTTATTTTTTTTTATTTATTTACAATTTTAAAAAACCCGTTAGGGTTACATTAGAAATTTAATATTGTCTAGTCATTTTATGTCTCGTCTAGTCTAGTTAGTTCAGTCATCATGTGCTTTTTCAGATTGATTTTAAATTTGTCCCCATTAAAAGTTTTCAAGTAGTAAGGTAGGTCGTTGTAGTGTTTAAGTCCATTATGTAGTATTTTTGACTGTCCTGTGTTTGTCTTTGCTTTTTCAATATGATAGTGTTGTTGTTGTCTGGTGTTATATTTGTGTATGTCAGCATTTTTGACTAATATTATGTCGTCGTTTGTATGTTTCCCAGTGTTATTTTGTGCACAATTTTTAAGGTCTCAATTTTAGTCAAGTAGTTATGTCAAACTGGTGTGTTTTTTTGTACAGTTCAGTCGTAGAGGTCAGGTAGGGTAGGTTGTATGTTAGTTTAAGAATTTTATTTTGTTGTCTCTGTATTCTTGTTATGTCTGTCTTGTTACCAGTTCCCCAGAAGGCGATCATGTAACTCAATTTACTTTTGACATAGGCTTAGACCTTTTGACTTAGATATTATTGATCGTCAAATCAATTAAGTTCGTACAATGTTTTATTATTTTTATTCGATACGGATTGTTAGCATGTAGGAAATCACCGGAGCGACTAATCTTTTCTTTGGCCTTTAATTTATGAAACTGTGGCGAAACGACAAACGTAATCGTTGGTGAATTCAACAGTTTCTTAATCAACGCGCGAATGAATTTTCTTTTTTTCGCAATGATCAACGATGACGTTTTATTATTGCATTTTGTTTTATTTTATTTATTTATTAAAAGAAAACAACAGCCATTATAACAAAAAAAAATATTTACAAATAAACCAAAATTATGGGCCAATTATAGTTTTCTATACATTACTAAATACGACGTCAAAAATATAAGAAAAAAATGTACCTTTAAAAAGCCACTCCGCATTATTCTACACGTAAATAAAATATGACAGTAGTCTTGAAATAATAAAAAAATATAAGAAAATGTTTTTTGTTTACTCGGACTAAAAAATCCTTTCGCCAGGGGATCCATACGGAGTAACCCCAGGTCAGCCCTCTCTCCTTTCTTCTTTCACACAAGAAAAAATAATTAAAATATTAAAGTGTACAAAAAAATAAAATATTAGGTAGGTATCGGATCAGATCTTGCGGTCATGAAAGAGGGGCACTTGACGATAACACGACACAGTGGATTTAATGAGTTATTGATCACAAAAATAACCTATTCGTGATTGCGGTGAGAATTCCAAAAGCACATGCACCCACGATCAGTTCGGTTGTTATTATGGAGCCGGGACTATATCGATACCCACGGAAGGCATTGCAACATCTTAACCAGGGCCCAGTAGATATCAAATAAATTTGAACGCCTCATCCTAGTAGATGTGCCATGTGTGTACAGTGTACACATATAGTAAATGTGGCGTAACCATATATAAGCTAAACTTTTTTAGCAATAGGTACGTGTTCTGATGGTTAATTCAAATGTATTTTCCATTCTATCTACAAAGTAAAATTAAGTTTTCTGTATGAAAAATAGAATATGTTTACAATTTTCTTTCTAAACATGTTCAACAATATTTTGAGTTTGTCCAAATTTTTGTAGACAAGGACTGGATTCAACTCCCTGGGGAGCTGTTTATATTAACATTTTACAACAGAGATGAAGAACATTTAACAAAAGGTAATATAGAAGTCTAGACATCTATAGGGCTTATGACCTGTCAATAGCTGGTTTAAGTGGCCACTTTACACACTGTGTAACATTCACCATTATGCCTATATTTGAACATCTATATTCGTTCAATTCTTTCATATGTTGATGTTTGTGAAGTTAAAGAGCTGAAACCTTTATTTATGCGGGTGAGATTCATCTAATTGAATTATTATATAAAAAATAATATTTTCAGGCGTTGCCTAGTATGTAGGTGAAATAATTCAATTATATACCGATGAAGATAGCCGTTCATAATCGCAGCCCTGATATATTTTTTAATGTTTTTTTAAACTTGTATTTTTTGTCTAAGATTGTAGGATTTTTACAATAAATAAAATAAATATTAATTAATTGGTTTAATTATTTTAAAATTAAACACTATTATTTATAGCTATGCTCGGCAACCAACTAGTTGTCGGTTACATTTATATCCAAATTTGACGGTTATCATATAATAAGTCAATTTCTGAGATTAAGATCAAAAGATCCACCAGATATAATTATATTACCCTGCACGTAAAAATCCAATTAAAGTTATCGGCAAAATCTTCCAGATTTCTTCATTTTATTAAAAACTTTTATGCTTGAGAAAAATAATACAAGATAGCGTTAGAAAAGCGTGGAGGTTCAAAGACGAACCAATTTTATGTTTTTTTCACACTACTACTACTTCTACTAGATGCTACGACTAGATACTACTACTAGATACTATTCAATAATAAATACGGGAAAAGAACACTAAAGTACAATATACCAAAAATGTATAATATGCTCCCATTAAATAAAAAAAAATCAAAAAAACTTATCTGGCTCAAGATAAAAACGTCTGCAGAGAATCTGGCTTTTAGAACGTGGTTTTTTATACTGAATTTGTTTTGTGTTTTTCTTTTTTGTTTTTATTATTGATGTTCATATTTTCCTTTTTTTCCATAGTTATAAGAGTTTTTGAATGTTTATAGAATTTAAGAGATAAACTTATGTATTCTGTTAGAACATAACTATAAGCACCTGAGCCTCGATTATGATGGGAAGATAAAGACGTCATACCTTCATCTTTGCGGTATACTTAAAGATAAATTCCCTCTAGCTATTGTAAAGATATACTACCGACCCCCCCCCCCCCTTTAAGTTTTGGGTAGGTACATCGATATGAATCAAGGGGAAGCGTACGTCACGGTACACATATCTACGCTCTAAAATGACATATCTTCAGTTAGACGTCATAGTTGAAGATAAAAGTCTCCCGACCGACTACAAAAGTAAAGTACCGATATCCCCACCATCAAGTTTAAATGTAAGTACATCATTTTATACCGACGGGTCTAGAACCCCTCAATACGTTTATCTACATATTAAAAGTGTCAAAATTTTTGTTCCACTGAGCAATTTTTCCTTTAATTATGATTTATTAAAATTTTTAATCGTTTTGAGGTTGGCATTTTTTTCCCAAAATCCTATTAAAAATATGAGAGAGAAATAAGTAGATTTTGAAGTCGAATTACATTCCGACATAACTGTCACTTTAATAAAATGAACGCTTAGGTGTGAAAATAATGTCGCTAGGTTCTCTCCTATTAACAAATAAGAGTATCTAGGCGTATTTTTTCTTCAACTTTGACGTCATACTGAAGCTATGTCATTTAAGAGCGTAGAGATGTGTAGCGTAATGTACGCTTCCCTTGTTTCATATCGATGTACCTACCCAAAACTTGAAGGTGGGGGTTGGTAGTACATCTTTATAATCGCTAGAGGGAATTTATCTTGAACTATACCGTCAAGGTGAAGTTATGACGTCCTTATCTTCCCATCATAATCGAGGCCCTGAACACTTACAAATCCACAATTTAATGTGTGTAATTTTTATTTAGAAACTTCGCTGGTCTGTCTTTAAACCGTGTATTGTTTTTTTTTATTTTATTTATTTATTTTTTTATTTTCTTTTTATTCAGGAAACATACAGTACAGTTACAAAGTTTAATATTTTACACAATTAGACTTAATTCTAATGGACCAGTGAAGTTTCCATATTAAAAAGCAATTATATGTAAGGTTAATTATGAAAGCATAAAAAAGAGAAGGAAAAAGAAAACATAAATGAAAGTTGTTTAAAATTTAAAATTTAAGTGAAAAAAAGATATTTTAAGGTTTGTAGTTTGTAGTGAGTATTTACAAATGGAAATAATATTAAAAATGAAGAAAATTTGTAAGAGTAATTAAAAATTAAGAATGGAAATAGAGAATGAAAAACATTCTCAGATGTAAAAATAAAATAAAATAGTAATAACATTTTTTTTTAAAAAGGAAAAACATAAACACATATTTATTTTAAGGGATTCAAAGAAACGATGAGAAGAATCTTTAAGTGAAATATAAGACAATAAATTTAGGTCAATTTAAAAACATCTTCAAAATTAATGACACATTATAGTAATAGCAGCAATATATTGTTTATGTTATTATATCATTGTTGACCGTTTGTTTCTGTAAAATACATCAATAAGACTAATAAAAGAGGAGGCACGTGTTCGTTGCAAATAATTTCCAGGAATTAAAATTGAAAAATGTATGTTTGAGAATATTGACTGTGGCCTTAACACGCTCTATCCTTAATTACTACACATAAGTATGAAATTTCATACTCTATACCAGTGGTCCCCAACCTTTTTGTCGCGGCGGACTAGTCAACGTTTCATAATTTTACCGCGGCCCACTGTGGGGGGACACATTGAATGAATTTAAAAAAATAATAATAACAATATATTTGTACAATATATAATAATAAAGTTTACAACTGTGGTACATAATCAAACTTATTGCAACAGAGAGGGAATACATTTTTGAGAAGAGAATATGGAAGTCTAGGCATTTATAGGGCTTATGACTAGACATTGGCTGATTTAAGTGGCGACTTTACACATCGTGTAAAATTCACCATTCTGCCCATGTTTGAACATCCACATTTCCCCAACTCTTCCTACTGCTCTATGGTACATAAGTTAGAGTGACAAATAATAGTAGAGAAAACACAAGGTTTGTGGGAAAAATAAAGAAAAAATATAGAATAACAATGAAGGATTTTTGAATTTTGAATCGGGCTATGGTCCCGTGACTAGTGCTCAGACTCACGGCTCAAAGGTCCGTGGTTCGAATCCCACTCTACCCCAACTTGATTCCCATTTTCTAATAGTGAGTTAATTACAAGTCGTTGAAAATGGCCCTTAAAAATTAAATATTTTAGTAAATTATAAGAAAGAAAAAAGATCTTATTCTTTTGGGTTCATAGGTATTTTGAATATATTTAAGGTTCAACGGAAGGTTGAAAGTATTTTTTTCCAAGATATAGAAAAGAATTTTGAGAATGCTTAGGGTTTAATATCGGGATTTTAATGTAATACTGATATCTTGCAGAGATATTAACTCGAAAGTTATTTATCTATTTTCTTTAAAAGTTCTGATGTTGAAGTTTTATGTGTTTTGATTGAATATTTTAATTGAATCGTATTTAAACATGCCTTCCAAATAAAATACAGTTACCCCTTAAAAATGAATAAAACCAGATTGAATAAATGAGAACCCTGAGCTTGCTTCATTGAAACAAGATGGTTCCATCCGGGGGTAATACTCACTTACTTAGAAGTTTGCAAAAATTCCTACCCTTTAATACTAAATGCACTCTAGTACAAGCATTACTACTACCCATTCTAGATTACGCTGATGTTTCCATGACTGATTTAAGCTGTGAGCAACTCGATAAACTTGAACGACTTCAGAATACATGCATAAGGTATATTTTTGGTCTTAGGAAATATGACCACATCTCTGATTGTCGTAGGCAACTGAAATGGCTCAAAATTAGACAGCGGAGAGACTATCACTCCCTCTTACTCCTGTTCAATGTACTTCATAGTCCTAACGCTCCTTATCAGTTCATGGTTTACCTCTTCGTTCTAATTCTCGAGGCACTCTCTTAATACCCATCCACAATTTCTCTTTCTTCTCTAACTCATATAGTGTCCATGCGGCTCGACTGTGGAATCATCTCCCATCCACCGTCAAAGATGTTACTACAGTATCTCTGTTTAAATCACGTCTGAAAAAACATATCTTTTCTCTTCCTTAATCTCTCTTCTTTTCCTCTTTTTTTATTTTTTCCCATTGAGTAATAGTATTGATTTAAGGTAATTTATAAACAAATACGTTTATTTCTATTTTTATCTTTAGCTTTTTAATCTTTATTTTCTATTGAATTTGTTTTGTTACTTGAATTATAAAAATAAAACTATAATTTTATCGATTGGTTGGAAGAAACTTCCATTTGGCAATAAGATCGCCAATGCACAAATAACATTATGTACAAAAAGTTGAATAAATAAATAATAGAAGATTGTGACTCTCGAAGGGGCTTGCTTATGGCCAGTTTATTTATTTGTTTTGTTATGGTTGCTGTCAGTCAGCACTGCAGAAAACCCCGCTTCATATAAATAGGGTATCGGCAATGGCAATAGAGATTTAGGAATGGAGAACTGGGGTGAAAAGTAAATAAATATTTATACTTACGAATGAATAAAATGATTTTTGGAAAATCACTTTGTTTTGTTTTCCTAGTGCAAGGAATGACCTAAGAATATCAATTTCCAGTCATTACAGCGCTATGATCAATTTTATAGGTATGTTTCATTTTTCAAAAGTAATTTTGATTTTTAAGCAGGCCCTTGCGCGGCCCAGTACCATTTGGTCCACGGCCCGGGGGCTAAGGACCACTGCTCCATACTATATAATATGTAAATATTGAGAGTTACATAGTTATGAAGTATGATGCATTGTGTTTTTTCACGGTAAATTCGCTCGTAATATGTATGGAGATTAAGCTATTTACTCAAGGCGAGATGATCGTATTCAAAAAATTAAAACCTGCTAACAATTTTAAAAAATCTTTCTCTTATTTATTTAATATCATATTATATACATACAATTATACGTTTATACAAAGTTGCTTTGACTGTCTAACTAGGGTTTATTTACGCCGATCTAAAACAGAAAAAAAATGTATAAAACAGTTATCAAGCGGGAATTTGGCAAAAAAACGTAAAATTTTAATTTTCAGTATTTTTTATTATTATTTCCTTTAAAATACTCAACATTTGCGACAATACATTGATGCCAACGCTTAATCCAATTGAGGACGGTTTTAACAAAGCGAAATATCTACAAAACGTAAATTTTTCAAAAGTTTTGTTCATGTTAAAAATAAAACTTGGACGATTTTAAATTAAATAAAAATTACGTTTTATAGACATATAAAATCCTTACACATGTACTAAAAATCAACAATGTAGAATCATTCTTGTGGGAATGTACGGAAAATTGATTTATGTTGGGAATTAAATAAGTTTACTTTTGCATGGAATCATGTTAAACTGATTTTTTGTACAATTGTATGTCTACTGACATATCTAACTACCTATGTAAATACACATATTTAAGTATTTACCTGCTATATATTTTTTAGATACATAATAGCACAAATTAATTTAAAAACTGTAAAAACTCTATGTAGTGCAGTTATTTCGTTTTGTAAAAATTCACGATATTTGAACCGCTACAACTTCTCATACATATCGTTTTGTTAAAGTTTTATTTCACCAATCGATAAAGCTCACATGGAAGAACCTATTTTTATAAAAAAAACGCATTTGGTTTTTTTTGTAGAAATGTCACTTTGTGAAAACGGTACTCAATTGTCCATGCACTTTTCATAGGCCTGCGAAGGTATGGTCTTTACCTCTCGCAGCGAATTCTCTTTTATGACATCAATCGTCTCAAAGCGCGTTCCTCTTAATAGCAATGTTAGTCTTGGGAAAAGAAAAAAATCAGACGGGGCCTGGTTTGGAGAATGCGGTTCTTGGCTGATGAGATTAGTCGAATTTTTGGCCAAAAATTCCGAAACAATCACCGCTGTATGAGACGGCGTTTTATTGTGGTGTACAATCCACGAATTGTAATCTTTGTAACTTTTGACCTTTATGTCCTACATGTAAAATTTTAATTTTTTTAATGTGTCACAATTACGTTTAAAATTTATTTAAATGTGACACTATGCATCACATGTTTCAATAATTTGTCTCACTCTGTTCCATTGAAATATTGCGTATTGAATATTTTTCAACTTATTTTTAAATGTACCTACACTTAAGATAATATTTAACTTTACATAAATTATCCTCTCACTGTATAATATTCACCAGTCTGAAGATGCCCATTAGAGGGTGAGTGCGCTAATTGGTCAAATAAATAAGTGGAAGTGTACCAAGTATTTTTTAATTCATAACTTATATCATACTTCGCGAACAGTATATTCATATAATGGTTTTCTGAATCGACTCCATATACTCGGCAATAACTATTCCGACGTTGCTGATATTTTTCACATAAAGTATAGTTTATATACATCAACTCTATTAATTCATTTTAAAGATGGGGAACGGTAATTTACATTTTTAGATGATAGTGCTTTCTATGTTTACTTTTGTATGGGTACTATTGTGTACCATATTTTCACGTGTATACTCATTATTTTAATTGTTATTATTATTGCCATTCTTTAATTTTTTTTTTGAGACAAAAGAATTTTATTGTATTTAATATACTTATATTTTGTACCTCTTAAAGAAAAAAATATATAAATTCTTTTCATTGTCTAATTATTTTTGAAAATCTACGTTCTTTATGCAATACTGCTGTGATATATATAGTATTTATGTAACATAATACTTTTAAATTTAATTTTTAAGTTTTTCTCATAATGTTGAAATGTTCAAATTATTTTTAATTTGGATCTTTTCCAAATAAAAGGCACTGCGTGCCGTGTATATTACTAAATAAATAAATATATGTAAATTTAAGTTATTACATCATTCAAAATAATTATAAAATTTATTAAAAACATTGAAATAAAATAAGTGAATATTATTATTTCAGACTTGTTGCTCTATGGAATAGAACAAAGATACATTTATCACTCAACATTCTAATTTCCACACAGAAACATGTCAAAAAAACTAAGAAATGTATTTTTTTATAAATAAATTTGAGTAAATACAATTTTAGGACAAATTTAAAGGGTATTTAAATGAAAAAAATGTACAAAATCGATTTTTTATAAATTAATATTGGAATGACAAAATAGGCCAAAACTTTGACAGGCTATATCTCTGTTGCACCAATTTCTAGTTGTTTCGCTGTGGAACTGAGGCACCGATTTAAAAATTTGTTTAGAACGTTATTACGAATCTTGACGTCACAAAAACCAAGGCCAAACACGTTACGTTTTCTAGCAACGTATTATTAAATTTCTTTTTTACATTTATGTATGAAAACATTTCTTCACGATATCCATATTGATTTTGAAAATACAATTAATTTTTCTCAATTCATTTCGTGTATTTTTATCGGTATTCGTAGCATGTGATTTATTTTATTTTTATTTTCTTTTATTTAGGAAACATACAGTACAGTTACAAAGTTTTATATTTTACACAGTTAGACTTAAATCTAATGGACCAGCGAAGGGTCCATATTATAAAGTAATTATATGTAAGGTTATTAATTAAAGTACAAAAAAGAGAAGGAAAAAAACATAAATAGAAGTTGTTTAAAAATTACAATTAAAGTAAAAAAAAAAAGAAAATTTGTAAAAGTAATTAAAAGTTAAGAATTGAAATAAAGAATGAAAAACATGCTCAGATGTAAAAATAAAATAAAAAAATAATAACATTTTTTAAAATGGAAAAACATAAATATACAGATACATATTTTAAGGGATTCAAAGAAACGATGAGACGAATCTTTAAAGAATCTTTAAATAAGAAAATAAATTTAAGTCAATTTAAAAACATCTATTCTCAGCCAGGTACTTTGGAGCGCAAGGGCTGTGAAGAATATTATACAGAAGAGAGAGAATATGTATGTGGGTAGCGCCTACGTAGATAATATTACAGTTTATTCTTCCTAGCCTTGCACTTGATAACGTAAATTATGATACTTCCTTCATAGCCGCTAACTGCTGTTGGAATTAAGCGGTAATGCCTCAGCTGTTACCCGCATACTTGCGCTCTCGTCGTGTGTTCCGTATTCTGTACAAACTGTACATTGTGGCCATTGTGCACATCTGTACGGTACAATACACGCGCCACATCCGGACCCTTATGTCCACATTATTAGCGTATCGCCAACTGTTTGGGTCGTCTGCGTCTGTCTCGGGGAAACGTTCGATAGTCACATTTCTAGGTCGCAATCCTGACATTCAAAGTTCGATAGGACTGAGGCCCTTACTGATACTAGTACTGCCGCCATCACGCAATATCTCCGTAGGGGTAGGCAGAGAGAATGGACCGCCACACACGGCTATCCTGACATACATTAAATATATATATAATATTATCTCAAACATATTATTCTCAAACATATATTCTCAAACAGATTGACAGCCCTCCCGATTGTTCACTATTACAATCTGATTTACTGTCGTTTAGCTTCTGGTGTCTGTTTTCAATGCAGCAGCAAGGCTTATAACGGGAGTAAAAACATATTCTCACATCTCACAACATCTTCGAGATTTGAACTGGTTAAAAAGCCCAGAGAGAATAAAATACAAGCTTTGCTGGAGAGTATTTAAATCCCTGCATGAAATGGATCCAAAATACCTATCGGACCTTTGTATTAGGGAAAATACATGTCGAAGAAAATCTACTCTTAGGTCAGCATTTGATTCGGGAAGAGGAAAACTTGTCGAAATCCGGCGCTCGCCAAACACTAGATTTGGAGATCGTGCTTTTGCCGCCGCCGGCCCCTCTGCCTGGAACCAATTGCCTTCAAACTAACGAATCATCGACAGTCCTAGTCAGTTCAGATCCCAACCTAAATCCCACTTCTTTAGACTATCATACCCTCAATTTTAAATCTGGAAATATAATATATCACTTTAGTTTAGTTAGAATGTAAGTTTAGGTATACAATTGTAAAGCGCCCTTGAGGTGATTTTTTACAAAAATAACGGTATATAAAGCAGAAAAATATTATTATTATTATAACTATCCAGTAATCTAAATCTTAACTTAAGTAAGTGCAAGGTTATGAGATTGTTTCGCCTGGAAAATCCAATCATATTCGACTACTCACTGAACGATGAAATATTATCATCTGTGTCTAGTATACGAGATTTGGGTATTATACTTGACACTAAACTTTCTTTTACAATTCATATTGAACATTTTATCAATAAATCCTTAGAACTCCTTGGATTTATTAACAGAAGCACAACTGACTTAAAAAATATCAATACCCTTAAAACGCTCTTCTGTTCCCTAGTTTGCCCGCACCTAGAGTTATCTGGTCTCCATATTATAATGTTCACATCAAGAATATTGAATCAGTTCAACATCGATTTTTGAGAAAGATAGGCTGGAGGTCGGGCTTATCCAGAGACCAATATACGTATAATGAGTTAGAAACTACCTTAAATATATCTTCTCTTCAAGACCGTCGAAATAAATCCGACCTTCTAGTCCTATTTTCAACTCACTCTTTGATGCGCCTGAACAACTGAGCTCAATAAAATTAAATGTTCCAACTACAAACCTCAGACAAAACTTACTCTTTCATACCGATAACCATAGAACTAACTTTGGTTTTCATTTCCTTCTGCCCAGAATTCTTAGGTCTGCCAACAAACACACCAGTCTTGATTTCTTTGATAACAAGTTGTCTTCTTTTAAACGACCACTGAATCAAATTCAATTATAAACACCTCTCTCCCGCTTCCACTCCCACAAAGTCTACTATATCCCATCGAGTCTTTCTACTTTTTTTAATAATAATTTTCTATGTATAAATATGTATCCATTTGTTTTATTTATTTAACTTTTTGTACATAATGTTATTTGTACATTGGCGGGCTTATTGCCAAATGGCAATTTCTTCTAACCAACTAATAAAATAAAAGTTTTATTTTTATAATTCAAGTTACAGAACATATTCAATAGAAAAAAAAAAGATTAAAAAGTTAAAAATATATAAAAATAGAAATAAACGTATTTGTTTATAAATTACCTTAAATCAAAACTATTACTCAATGGGGAAAAGGAAAAAAGCGGAAAGAGGAAAAAGGAAAGGAGGAGAGATTAAGGAAGAGAAAGGAGATGTTTCTTCAGACGTGATTTAAATAGAGATAATGTAGTAACATCTGCTAGTAACAATGTTCTACATGCTCAAAACCACTGACTAGAATATATCTGTCCCCAAAACCATCTCAGAGACCCATTCTTAATGTTAAGAATTAAACCTGACTTTGATTTACACTTTTACCTGATTTCATCATCACTTATAAACCTGGTATAAAATTACACCTAGGCAATGATAGAATAAGGATGGTATAGTAAAAATTCTTACTCATAAATCTCGCATTATATTTCACAGCTGGCCGTCTAGCCAACTGCGCCACGGCGCCTTTCAAAAGTTTATTTTTTATAAAAGGATAAACATTTTATGAAAAAAACAAAGCAAGGGAGACACGCCAATGGTATGTAGCACAGGCTGTAAAAAAATCATCGCTCTAGTGTCAAAATCCGCGGAGGAAATACGAGAAAACTTTTGTATGAAGAAATGTCTGATCGTGTTTACTCTTAACCTTTCCCATACTGTCTTAAAATCACCTGCGCGTTACGGTCCTGTGTAGTCACTACACATTAAAAAAATAAGAGGGGAAAAATTGAATATTTTTAGAGAATGGCTTTAATTAACCATAGTTTATTTATTTATTTTATTTTATTAGGGAAATCAACAGTTCTACATAATGTATAAACTCAGAACTAATAACAGATTTCCACAAAGTATACAAGGTTAGTAAAGAAAACATATTACATATTAAATAAATACATCTAAGTTTATACATATAAAAATGTTATTTTCACGTACTCGTTAATATTTTTTAATAATCAAAGAATTTTTATTTTTTTTAAGAACAGTAAATGAATGAAAATTGGGTGGGATTGGGACAAGGATGCTTGAAGAAAGGATAAGGAAGGGGAAGAGAGATGTACATATTTATTATTGTAATATCTACCAAGTTACATAATGCATTTTTAGAGTAAATTTTAAATCTGACAGAGTGATGTTTGTGTAATCTATGTCTTTAAAGATGATAATATTTCAAATCTAACTGCTGAAAACATGAAAAAAGCATTGGGTATCGCTAACGACTCGGGCGAGACGCGCACCCGCGCCGACTTCCGAGAGCTACTAAGTAGCTATGTAGTACTGGACTACTTGACTGACTGAGAGTATACTTTTGATATTTGTAATTTATCCCCGATTTCCGATATACTGCTTTTTTGTGCCTAATAAGTACTTATTATTTAATAACAAATTATTTCAGTCGATACGTAAATGTGTAATGGAGGAATACTGAAAATCTAAACCCAATATTTATTATATTTATAAAGATATTATAGTTATTAGACGTAATGTGTACAAGCTACACATCACCGGGAAGGGAAGGTTAAGGCAGCCGAATGTCACTTGCTACTAAACAATAGCATATTGATATTTTGGACAGCTGGAATTTGAAGAATGTCGAGATTAAAGCGTATTAATGCTTTGGCTCTAACACAATAGCAACCTTCTTAAAGATAATTTTAAATGGACAAAAATCTAACAAAGGTTTATTTTTGTTTTACCAGACGCAATTCAGAAATTATCTTATATGACCATCGGAATTTTACGGGGTTCTTTTTACAAACGCGTTTTCAGCAATAAGTGCAGATACCCGAATAATCGAAAGATCTGTTGCACATAGTTTTAAATGGTATTTGTATATATTTTTTTATTTTTTAAGAAAACAACAGCCATCACAAAAAAAAACATCTTTACAAACAAGCCAAGTGTATAAGATTAGGTTGTGTCTAAAGGAGGAGACCATAACAGGAAACTGCTGAGTCATTTTTTTAATTTTTTTTTTATTGAATATTTTTTTTTTTACAAAATACATTTTTGAAATACAAAATAGGTAAATATACAGAACATCTTATATATAACGTTTCTACCTCTCTAATAAAGTAGATACTTGTGTTTAGAGAGGGAGTTCGTTTCACATTTTTTTTTTTTTTTTTTATAAACAAAGTAAATTAAAAATAAACAAGGTAAATTAAAAATAAACATTCTTTGGTATGGAGTCTAGGAAGGGGTGAGTCTTAAATGTTTTTTTAATTTTAGTTTTAAAAGTTTGAAATTTTTTTATAGATTTTAAGTTTTCCGGAAGTTTATTAAAGTTTTTTTTACCTATGTACGTATAATGGTTTAACGCTGCTGTTGTTTTACATCTGTGCAAAATTAAATTATTAGAAAATCTAGAGTTACTTGAATTTTGCACTTAAATTGTTTTTTTCTTTAAAAGTTTGTAAGATAGAGGCTTTGTTCAAAATTTCTTCAATTGTTGGTATATTAAGTTCTTCGAATACTAGTTTTGATGGGTAAGTTCTGTAATTTATTTATCTTATAAATTTATTGCAAAACATAAGTACACATATTTAATAACAGGGAATCTATATAAAACTAGTGAATAGAAAATGAAAACGGAGCGTTCTCTGTTTAAGATAGTCTCCATCTAACACGGCTCAGCCTATTCTAAAATGGAGATTTTTTCAACTTTTAAAGTATAACTAGTTCTACTCTCATACAATAACAAATAAACGAAAACTATTTAATTATAAATGCCTAGCTTATCAAATACAAGAAATTAATAATCGTTATTATACAAATATAAAGTATGCATATGTTAAGTATACATGTTGCTTAAACATAAATAATATAGTATTATATATAAATATTAAAAAAAAACAAATATAATGAAATGTAATACATAAGAATATAAACTACCCTTCCGATATTTTTATTTGTTATGCTATCCATAGTGTTGAAGTGCTTTATCTGTTAAGTTTTTTATTGTTTACTTTTTAGTACGAACACTTTACAAATTTACTATTATGCTCAATGTTTGTTTTTGTAAATTTATTGATAATTTTAAGTTGCCAGAATTTCACTCGTCCATGCGCTCAGTAGCTGCAAGAGGTAATCTAACTTCTATTTTGATAAATTTGTTTTTTTTTTCATTTTTTAAAATATCACTTAAACTCTAAACTCCATTGTCAAATAAAAAAATAGAAATGTAAATAGGGGCTAGATTTCTTATTGTCCATGCGCTCTGTAGCTGCGAGACGTGCTGGGATATTTATTTATTGTACAGCGCCCTTGAGGTGATTTTCACAAAAACGGCGCTATATAAATTATCCAAATATAAATAATAGGTTGTAATTATATTTATTTTATTTATTTATTTAAAGAATCAAACAATCGACAATGATATAATAACATTTTTTTAAATACGGTTTAAAGACAGACCAGCGAAGTTTCTAAATAAGATACAATGGAACTTCAGCCCTACGGAAAATTGGATACAAAAAATGTTTTCTTACGTGGGGTAAAAATTAGAGCATTAAATTTTACGGCAAAGTTTCTTGAAAATGTACAGAAAAAATAATAAAAAACATTTTGATAAAAACGCACTACTTTAAATGACGTCACTGGTTCATGTGAATCGACTTATGATCTGAGAGCTATGGAAGATTTCCGGTATGCTTGTCGCTTCTGGACCAATGGAAAGAACCGAATGAGAATAAGCGGAAATGAACCTCTGACGTTACACGCGGAGTTATTTCAGAAATACAAAACTTTGAAAAATCGTAGCGCCGATAATACGATACATGAAAATAAAAAAATTGACTTAGTTTAACAGTCTATTAACAAATTTAATTTTTTTTAAAACCACTAAACTTCCTCATTACATCAGTAACTAATTTATGAACATGTTTTAAAGATTCAAGTTGAAAGAGTTCAGTTACATTTATTTTATTTATATTAAAAAATCATAGCGCAGATAATGCTATGTAAAAAATGGCTTCGTTTAATAGTTTATTAACAAATAAATAAAAAAAACATTCATCTTCTTTATTACACGAACGGTAGTAAAAACTGTCTAAGAAAGCATAATACAGTACCTTTTCCTAGTATTATTTTTCTATTTTTATCCCTAGTATAAAAGCGTCTATCCACGTGTAACTTGTCCTCCATCCACGTGTATCTACAGATTAAAACTGTTAAAGCAGATTAGTAAGCGCACCGGCCATTTATGTATGATGATTGCCTTACTTAATCTGTATTACAGAATTGGCGCATTCGGCTGTGAATGGAATTTCTACAAAGTAGAAAAAATTCCAAATATCAAGTATCAAATATTTTTTAAGGCAACTTTTCAGACCCCTTTTATTTCAATATTCGGAGAAAAAAAATATTTGCCTACCCCAGTGCGCCCTTCGCTATAAGTAAACACTCAAGCAAATTGAAATAAATACAAATTGTAACTTTTTTTTCTTAAAAATAAATAACGCACAAAAGAAAGCTTTCGTCACCCGTATATCAAGCATATGCATTTTAAGATAGACATTTTTCCAGTGTTTCATTTTGTGGATCTACTCATTATTATGAAATCAGAACAGTTTTATACAGCTCACTGAGTTAACAAATAAAAATATACAATAGATCTAACCGCGCGGAAAAAAACATCGATCTGTGCAGTCCAATCTTTAGGTAAAATAAACCTCCACACCATGATCTGAAAATAATTAACACAATCAATCAAATTCTCGACAAAAATAAACCATTTTGGTACTTATTTTTTTTTACTTAATATTGCTCAAAGCGCTTTTACATATACACAGGTTTACAAATATAAAAGTACAATATTTTTTTTTTTTAATTTATCATATTTAAAAATTGGGAAATACTAGAAACTCAATTAATATTTTTTTAAGAGTTATTGGTTCTCGAGGTTTGATGAAGTTATTTAATTTTAATTTAATTTTATTTATTTTATTAACATAAACGGCAAATCTGCCTTTTACAAACATTTATAATACTAAGATATTTGGCTTAATATATATTTTATTTTTTTAATACATAAATTTCCTTATACCCAAGATTTACAAAAAAACAATAAACCTAAAAGTTATATGAGATTTATATTTTAAAAAATAACCTAAAAATTATACAGCATTTTCAGTAGAAAATTTAAATAATAAAACATTCTACAGTAATACAAGACAATCTTAAGTACTGTTTCATACAGCTGGGCAAAGCGAACAAAAAACTGTATATATTATGAAATGTATAAATAAATAAATATAATTACCATTCACCATCTTTGAACAAGTTCAAAGGGTTTGTTCTATAGGAACAATACCCTACACTAACTATATCAGATACGTGGGAATAACTATTGCCGAGTTCATGAAGTTTATTTAATACGGCATTACAAGTATACTCTGTCCGTGGATTGTTGCTACAAAACGGTGGCACCTGTATAGTCATTCTTCCAGGCACCCTGAAGTTGATGAGAGATAATAGTTCAGGGCAATCCCATATTGAATTTACAATTTTTTACTAAAATATTTTTTACTTTATTTATCTTCTTATAGTGCCTGAATGGCGGCGGTATAAATACACATATCAACATTATAAAGTATTAACTTTATTTAAATGTTAGCAAATTTACTTTGCGAACAGGCTGTTCTTGGGAAAGAGACTGACGAGAATTCCGTTTTAGAATTTTTTTTGGCCATTACAGCTGTAATTAATCCGTTCGTTCGCCGTTTGGTGGAAACAGCACTCTTTATCTAGGTCGGCTTTTTTATATAGATGAAGTGAACGATTGCGGAATATTTGTATTCGTTATATCTTCGATCTTCGCAAATTTGAACACATAACCGAGTATCGCACGCAACTACACTGGTTCAGTATCAGGCATAGAAGAAACATTCATATTCTATCACTTCTTCACAATATTTTAAATAATTCCACTTCGTCTGTTTATCTGAGAGTGCTCATCCAACCTCTTTCACAACACTGACTATCTCTTCGATCTAGTAACGAGAGAACCCTTTTAATATAAATAAATAAAATTAAATAAATTTAATTTAATTAAATTAATTATTAAATTACTAAATTCTCTAATGACCCGCCTTTGTCGTATTGTTAACTCAAGACAAGATCTGGACTTTTTTAGTTTATGTTTACAACGATTTAAACGAGCGCTAAATAAATAGTCCAGATCTTGTCTCGATGTCCCTTATGTTTGTCAATGCTTCTTTCTTTTTTTAAAATGTTTTTAACTATTCTTTTATTATAATATTTAAACCTTATAAATTGTACACATGGACAATGTCCGTTAATAAATAAATAAATAAATAAATAATACCCTGTCATAGCTCTAATTTTGTCTTGCCTCCACTTTAACTGTAGTAGCCGCTTTCCTTCCCATCCCCTCTTCTCTCTTCATATCTCTCATCTCTCTTCGTGTTATTTTTTTATACGTTTTCATTTTGTTAATCTTTGTTTTTAATTTTTGTATAAAATTGTAAGATTCAATATGTCCATGTATTTATAATTTTCTCAAACTGAACGGTTTGGGGAGGTAGGAAGAAATTGCCTTAAGGCAATATGCCCGCCCTTATATGTATATATATTGTATATGTATATAAAATGACAAATAAATAAATCAATACTTTAAATATTTATGCAAACTCATTTGCGCACAAACGCAAACTGTTTATAAACTAAGTTGCCAAGGATGTGATAAAGTGTACATAGGACAAACAGGGCGCAAAGCAAAGAAAATAATTGACGAACACAAGAGCGTGTTAACTTGGGTACCCTGACAAATCCGCAATAGCGCAACACTTTATAGACACCGGACGTTTTTTCGCCTTCGAACCTAATAATTTTACACAAACCCAGTAATTACATTGCACTAATAATAAAAGAAGCAATTGAAATACACAGACACCCAAATAACATAAACAAAGACGACGGGCTGAAATTAAACTCAACATGGTTCCCAGTACTACATACTACAAAGATGAATAGAAATGTGCCTACTGCCGACTGCGACACGGTACAAATTACTAGTAATTAAACACATACTTTTTTCTACAAAACACTCAGTTTACCCTGAAGATGGCTCCTGAAGTGGTAGCCAAAACGTCAGTACAAATCCAACACACACGGTATCATTTAAAAAAACATATGTAATAAACTAATTAAAATATTTGAAAAACCATCGAGGAGTTTCTCATGAGAATCCCTCTCTCTATGGAAGATCCAGTCCTTAAACCCTTTTTTAGAAAATCAGATTTTGTTCTTTAGTGTCTTTGAGCAAATTTGTCCGGGTTTTGGGTTTAACATACTTCATACACAGGGAAAACCTCGTACACATGTTTTGCTGAGACTTCTCCTTGTTGTCCGACCAGAAGTGCGTCAGGGCATTTGATATTTATTAATATTACTTTGTTTTTTTTTGCAGGAATGGTCGGGAAGTCGAATCAGTGTAAAGAATTCACACTAGAAGAAAAACCATCCCCTTTACCTGTCGACAGGGTGGGTCATAAGGAAATCTACATCATAAATGGTAAGTTTCTTTTACGTTCATCGGATTGAAGGATTTTGGGCATGCATTTGTGTTAACTTCAAATATATAAAAAATTAAAACATGTCGATTGGTAACATTTTCAACAAAGTACGTCTTAAACGAACATATTATATCATGATTTACATGTATATACAGGGTGTTCTTTAAACCCTGTCACATCCAAAACCACGATGATCAGTATGAGCAAGAATACATATTGGCACATTAAAATTTTTTTTTAGAACGAATAAAATTAAAAAAATAAAACATCAAAAAAAGCAAAAGATTACTCACTTCTGCAGGGGTGAAACGAGGAGGGGGAAGGGGGGAGTCTGACACTGCGCCGCGCTCCCCTCACTTCTCCCCTGCAGAAATAAGCAACCATTTATTTTTTTAAATATTTTATTTTAAAAAAAAATCCTTGTTCTAAATATTTTTTAAAATGTGCTATTATGTCTTCTTGCCTATACTGATCATCGTAGTTTTAGATGTGACAGGGTTTAAAGAACACCCTGTATATATATATATATATATTTAGATAATTTATATAGCGCCGTTTTTGTGAAAATCACCTCAAGGGCGCTGTACAATAAATAAATATCCCGCCACGTCTTGCAGCTTCAGAGCGCATGGACGGATTCTTGTTCCTCGTCTCCTATTATGATATACAGGAGCTAGATTACAGCACGTCTTGCAGCTACAGAGCACATAGACAGTAAGAAATCTAGCCCCTATTTACATTTTTTATTTGACAATAAAGTTTAGAGATTTAGTGATATTTAAAAAAATGAAATAAAAAACAAATTTACGAAAATAGAAGTTAGATTACAACAAGTCTTGCAACTACTGAGCGCATAGACGGTTAGAATTCTAGACCTCATTTACTAAATTTGGATATTTGATAGTTAATAACATCTACCTATTGAAGCTAGATTACTAATCGTCTTGCAGCTACAAAATTCATGAACGAGTGAAATTTTGAGCAATTTAAAATTATCAGTAAATTTACAAAAACAAACATTGAGCATAATAGTAAATTTGTAAAGTGTTTATTCTAAAAAGTAAACAATAAGAAACTAAACAGATAAAGAAATTCAACACTATGGATAACATAACAAATAAAAATATCCGAAGGGTAGCTTTCGTAGATTTTAGGTAGTCAAACACATGTTGTTTGCTAAATTCCTAGAAGATGGTCCGGTCCACGTGTAGTTGCCGGAGGGGGGAATGAAGCCTATTGTTCCAACGACTCTGTATCCATTTTAGTCTGTTTTATTTCGTTTTATAATTGAGTATGAAATTCCCGATCAATATTATTTATTTTTTACATTATTATTAGACAAACGTGTGTATGAGAGTGGTTTGAGGATTGACGTATAATTTTGTATGTACGAGTATATTGGAAAGAATATTTTAAATATGTATGTATGTAACTTGATTATAAGCTATGGGAGGCACAAGCGCCTTCTGACCAAAAACACTGATAGTGCATTTCGCACCTTTAGGACAAAAACGACGCAACTCAAAAAATCTACTTTTTGGGAAACTGTAAAAGAAAAATATAAATTGTGACACTTTTGTATTATTTTTTTTTATCATTTAGACATTTATTTTGTGATTCTCAGCATACACAAGTGTGCAAATAATGAGAAATGAAAGATTTACTCGATTTCGAGATCATATTTTTTATTTTTTTCATGACTTTTTAGTAAATTTTATAAAGATTTTTTTAAAAGCTTACCATAAGGAATATTCCTCTGAAGTTTCGCGGTCTGGACCTGAAAAACCGTGTATATAGATTGCTCATATGCTTAATTTATAATAACGAATGCTATAAATTATCCAAAATGCTCACTAGAAAAACTAAGACCATTATTGACAAAACTCTCCTCAGACCAGTCATTGCATATGGTGCCAAGTGCTGGGTTATGACCAAAAGAGATGAAAATATGGTATTAATATTTGAAAAAAAAAATATTATGGAAGATATTTGGTGCTGTCAACCAAAACGGAGTGTGGAGGAGACGGTTTGATCATGCATTAGACGCACTGAATGGCGAACCCAACATTGCACAATTCAATCATCAATCAATCATCAAACATCAAAATAAGAAGATTACAATGGTTGGGTCATGTGCACAGAATGAATGATAACCGTACCCCAATTATACCACTCCGGAAGGCGGACGAAACAGAGGCAGACCAAAATTTAGATGGCTGGGCATTGATGATGATAAATATTACAATAGTTCCATGTAATTGTAAACAATCAAAAACCAACTCGGATTTCCCACTAAGTTCTTGGGTACATTATTTTATTTCCTCGATGATTCACTAGACAAACTATCCAATGCAAATTATTCACAAAAGAATCAATGAACTAAGATGGCTACGTGCGTAACACGGTGAGAATATCCATCCAGCCATTGCGTGTCTTGTTTATTAATTAAAGAATCGCTCTTATCCTGCTTCGTTTGCATATTTAAAATCGAAATTAGCATTTTACCATCATTCATCGGATCAATTCAGTGCCAGAGAGATGCAGCTGTCAAACTTCCCGCGGAATTTCGTGTTTTGTCTATGGCGCGCGCGCGCGCGAAGATCGAGCGTGACTCGAATTTAAAAACGCATCCTGAAACCATAATAATTTATGTTACAGTACTGCAAAATTATCTGTAGGTTGAACGAAAATTCAACTAATGACCCGTTTTTTTTTTTTTTTCTATTTTCTTTTGTATTTATTTTTATTTAAAA
The DNA here is from genome assembly GCF_059751315.1 of Micrasema longulum. Taxonomy (NCBI): domain Eukaryota; kingdom Metazoa; phylum Arthropoda; class Insecta; order Trichoptera; family Brachycentridae; genus Micrasema; species Micrasema longulum. The sequence continues at coordinate 114,376 of NW_028277579.1, read as the reverse complement.
AGGTAAACATGAATGGAACACATTAAACCGCGAAACCGGCTTGTCATCAGGTTTCTTATTTTTCCTTTGCAAAGAAAAAAGTTTAAATAATAATATAATTTCATAAAGTAATATAAACATTATTAAGAACTAAAAGCATACGTATTTTTAATTTCATTATATGCAGAAAACATACAGTCATACATAATAAGTATTAAAAACAACGATTTTTAACATAAAAAGACAAATTTAGTTTTTATAAATTATGCAAAAGATGTAAATATTAAATGTGACAAAAAAAAGAAACTCAAGTGAGAAAATAATATTTTTTGATGACAGATAATTCCGCTATCGGATACGAATATGTTGATGCCTGTGTAAGGTTTTTATAGGTATATTAATTGAAAAATTATTAATTAATTTTTAATACTGAGTTATACTCTCAGAGTAAAAATGCTCAACCCGCTTATAGATATGCCATTTCGCTCTATTGTATAGAACAAAAGAGTTATAAACTTCAGGTTAAAAAAAATATGCTTTTGTGGCTGTGCTTGTCCTTGCTCATAAATGACGGGAAGATTTTCGTGAAGAAATATAAATTGGAGTGACCCAAATTGAAATTAATTAAGTCTCGACGTAAGTATCAACGAGACATTGTTTTGCTGCAAACTGTAGCTAACTTTGTGATTGATAATCCTGCGTCAATATTTGAGCATGTGGGCGGCTCCATAAGCTGTTATTAATGATATATAATATGAAATATTAACACTTTGAGCACCGGCCGAATACATATAGAATTTACCCTGTGCCTGGTCCATTTTTGTGAAATTTCATGCTTTGTAAAGGGTTTCTTAAAAGTATCATAATTATGAAAATACCATGTTTAATCAATTGAAACTTCTCATATTTATTTGAAATAATTAAATAAGTCATTTTGTATGATGGTTATGCCAACATTGGCTTTTATGGAGAGCCACATTGCGCATTGCAATGTTTGCCCATATACAGGAAGTCTCTCCTTTTTTGTGCTTTGTATCCTGAGCCGTGTAAACACGTGATTATTATAACTTTGCATTGTGTTCCGGTCCCGTGTTTTCACGTGGTTTACCAGCAGCAAAAAAGTACTAATAAAAGTCACTAAATGTCAATAAAACGCACTTTTTGAGACAGCTGGTAAACCACGTGAAAACACGGGACCGGGACACAACGCATGGTTATATAATCCCGTGTTTACACGGCTCCGGCATACAAACAAAAACCCAAATTGTACTTGTTGGTAGTAAACAAATGTATTCAAAAGTGAATTTTTCCACACTTCCTCTTTTCAAAATAGATGGTACAGAAATTCCATTCATGACTTCAGTCAAAAACTTAGGTATTATCATTCATAAGCATTTAGAGTAGCACGATCAGGTTAACGAAGTTAGTCGTAAACTTTATAGCAGTTTGCACTCACTTAAAAGATTACAGAATTTCTTGCCAATTAATGTTAAGCAAACATTAGTCCAGAGCTTACTTCTTCCACTCCTTGACTACGCGGATGTATGTTATCCAGATGCTAACTCTGAATTGCTTGATAAGTTAGAACGATTGCAGAATATTTGTATTCGTTATATCTTTAATCTTCGCAAATTTGACCACATAACCTAGTATCGCACGCAACTACACTGGCTCAGTATCAGGCATAGAAGAAACATTCACATTCTATCACTTCTTCACAATATTTTAAATAATCCCACTTCGCCTGTTTATCTGAGAGAGCTCATCCAACCTCTTTCACAACACGGACTATCTCTTCGTTCTAGTAACGAGAGAACCCTTTTAATACCCTGTCATCGCTCTAATTTTTTTGCCTCCTCTTTCACAGTAGTAGCCGCTCGATTGTGGAATAATCTACCCACTAATGTTAGAGACGCCCCTTCTTTATTTACATTTAAGTTGAGATTGAAATGTCACTATCTAAATATTTAAATTGTTCCTTTATCCTTCTTCTTTCCTTCCCATCCCCTCTCCTCTCTTCATAGTAAAGTGTTATTTTTTTTTTATACATATATTTATTTTTGTTAATCTTTGCTTTTAATTTTTGTGTAAAATTGTAAGATTCAATATGTCCATGTATTTATAATTTTCTCAAACTGAACGGTTTGGGTAGGTATGAAGAAATTGCCTTAAGGCAATATGCCCGCCCTTATATGTATATTTATTGTATATGTATATAAAGTGTCAATAAAAATAAAAGTGTTAAAGCGCGTTATTTATCTGAGGTTATACGTTATACCACTATTCATTATGTACATCCAAATACAAGTATAAAATAATGAGCGCCTTCCTCAATTCTACAGATGAGTTTGTTTGACTGTATAAAATTCATTGAATACATTTTAGGATCAGCGTGTTGAATCATGTCAAACTATTGGAGGACAGTATTATGTCGTCTGGTCTGACGTACGAGGGATTTGAATTGATTATTGTTCTTATTAATCTGAATGGTTGAATCATCTTGGGATTCCCAGGACCCGATTACTATGAAAAGTTAACGAAGTTATCTTCAATGAAGAAGTTCAGTGCTATGGGGAATTGGATATAAAAAAATGTTTTATTACTCACGGTAAAAAATAAAGCACTTAATTTGTTCATTTATTTATTCATATTTTTCGCTTACAAACTATAATTAATAATAAAAATAATGTGACCTCACTGGGGTTTCCCGTGCCGAGGACACTTAACAATTTAGTTTTTTTTAAATTACATTTGAGAATAAACAAAGAAAACTAGCTTAAAAACAAACATAATTAACAAAGATTCAGACAGTTTTAAAAACAAGGTATTTATGTACATTTATATTATTTTTATTACAAAACATACAATGAAAACAACAAAAACCTAACATAAGCTATACAGTTGTGGAGCAGTTGATTCAGCATTCTGGCTGGATTTCCTTCTTAGGGAGTTATTTAGATGTAAATTGGTTGCAACAGAAAGGCAAAACACTTTCAAGAAGGGAATACGAAAGTCTAGACATTTACAAGGCTTATGACCTGTCATTGGCTGGTTTAAGTAGTCACTTTACACACTGTGTAATATTCACCATTTTGACTATGTTTTAACTAACTAACTAACTAACAATCACGCCATTTCCCCGGAGGGGTAGGCAGAGAGGATAGAACGCCACACCACTCTGTCCTGGCACACTTCCTTTGCTTCCTTCACATTCATACATCTTCTCATGCACGCATGTCGATTATTCCGACTTTTCACATGACCACTTTCAAGAATTTGTTGTACTTGGTCATGCCATGTCTTTCTCGGCCTTCCTCGACTTCTACAACCAGACACATTCGCATCATAAATCTTTTTAGCCGTTCTTTCATCATTCATTCGCTCCACATGACCGAACCATCGCAAAAGACCTTTCTTAATTTTGTCGATAATACTTAACTCAGCCTTGCATTCTGCTCTAATTTCGACATTAGGGCACCTATCATACATTGTTTTTCCGCACATTCGCCTGAGGGATCGCATTTCAACAGCATTCAGTCTTCTTTCGTCCCTTTTTTTCCAACTCCATGCTTCGCTTCCATACATTAGGGTTGGTACCAGAACTCCATTATGAACTGCTAATTTAGCCTCTTGCGATAAGACACTTATTTGCTACGACAGACTTTAAGGCACCATTAACTCTGTTACCGGCACTAACCCTCCTTTCAATATCCTTGTCCATATTTCCATCTCTAGTAAACATACTACCCAGATATACAAATTCTCCGACCTGTTTCAAACTATCTCCATTTGGCGTAAGTATAGCCTGTGAGCTCGCCAATACATGACAGATGACATTAAACATAACCATAGAAAAACATAGCAGTTGAGCTCTCAGAAGTAAAGCAACGTGAATGCAGCAATGCTTGAACTACATGTCAATAATATTCTAATAATAAATAATATTATTTGGCCATACGGAACTTTAAAGCACATCTTGGTTTAATTACTAATAGTATTTTATCGGTTAGGTAGGTGTATTTTAAAAAAATGTTGCGTACCTGAAAAAAGCACAAATAATTATGTTTTTGTAAATGATGTCAGTAGCGACACTCAGAGAGTGGCTTTGTGACGTTTTGACATTATTTATAAGAAATTCATGGCGTAGCCGAAATACTGTTATAAAAACGAGGATGTTTTGTTGATTGACGTTAGCAGGCGCTACCCAGGGGCGACTTTGTGACGTGAGAAATTATTTAAAAAAGGCGATTCATGGCGTAGCCGAAATATTGTAAATTAAACGAGGATGTTTTTGTTGATTGACGTTAGCAGGCGCTACCCAGGGGCGACTTCATGACGTGATGAAATTATTAATTTAATTTTTTTTTCTTCATTTTACATAGCGTAGCCGAGATAAGAAATTGCGTGGTGTTTCGAAATTTAACCGTGTAGGTAGCCGCCTAGTTACAATATTATTTTTGTATTTGTATAATTCCTGTTTTATAATGTTTATGTATTTATCGCTATAAGAATTAAACTAAAGATAGTTTTTACTTTTAATCGCTATCCGTTTTTTAAATTATGTTTGTAACACTCAATAATATTTATTTTTCAAGTATTCAATGTTATTTTTGCATTTTAATTAATATTGTTAATATAAAGCGTATTTTTATTTTTCGAATTTACTAGACTGTTTTTATTACAAAAAATAAAAATGCATATTTCTCTATGTATTCTTCTGTTATAAACAATCTATTAAAATAATACACATCAAATTTCCATTGTCTGTTGATTTGATTTGCAATCTTCTTTTGTTTTCGATGGTTAAAACTCTAGGAAATTCAAAGACAATAAAAATTTTACTGTCATATATTGGCGAGCTCACACGCTATACATAGCCCCTCCATTTACTACAATCTTACATTCAGTCATAGTTACATTTCTTTCAAAGACCATGACGTTCGACTTTTGCACATTCATTAGCAAATCACTCTCAATGCACACTTCGTAAACCTTTGTAACATCCACAAATGTGGAAATCCACTGGTAAAAGAAGCATAAAAATTGGAAAATTGTTTTTAGGCATTTCCCTAGTAGGTGAATTGATTCAGCCGGATGAATCTCAAGCGTATGATAATGGTTTTAGCTTTTTTACTTTACAAAAGTCAACAGATGGGAGAGTTGAGGAAATGTGGATGTTTAAACATAGGCAGGGTGGCTAGCGTAGGTAGAAGTAGCGATGTAGCATTTATACGCGCATATGGCTCGTTCTTTTTTGTATCGATTATATTCCATTTTTAACATACGTTTCGAATCTCAAATTAAATTAATGTCATCATTCGTTTTATTGGTTGGTTAAAGTACACAAAGCAAAAAAAATCTTATTAATAAAACTATTTAAATAATCAACATTATAAAACGTTATACTTGCATACTTTGACCATAATACGTATATAATTATTACGGTTGTATACGATAAAAAGTTAATTGTCCACTAAGTTATAACTATAATTACTGTCTTTGTCATTCCTAAAACAATTATTTCAAAACGCTTGGGTAGATACAATTAATATATGTTGTACTGATTTTATTTATTTTATTTAGAAACAATATTACATTCTTCATTCTTGGTAACAAAAGTGTAAGATGTATGCAAGGGAAGCGATTTACTGATGAATTTCTTTATTTATTTATTAACGGACATTGTCCATGTATACAACTTATAGGGTTTTAATATTACAATAAAAGAATAGTTAAAAACATTTTTTTTAAATGAAAGAAGCATTTATTTATTTATTTATTAATGGACATTGTCCATGTATACAATTTATAAGGTTTAAATATTACAATAAAAGAATAGTTTAAAACATTTTTTAAAAAAAGAAAGAAGCATTGACAAACATAAGGGACATCGAGACAAGATCTGGACTATTTATTTAGTGCTCGTCTAAATCGTTGTAAACTTAAACCAAAAAAGTCCAGATCTTGTCTTGAGTTAACAATACGACAAAGGCGGGTCATTGGAGAATTTAGGCCATAGTTTGTTCTATGTTGATCGATGAACAGTACTTCATTGTTTCTCAATCTACGAGTCGGAATATTGAATTTTACTTGTCCCAGTAATGATGGAACATCGATTATACCATTTAGTATGCCGAACATATATATGGAGTCAATATTAGTTCTACGTTTTTGTAGACTAGAAATATTTAACATTGACTCTATTTCAGCATAAGAATAATGATCTCTCTCTAGTCCGAGCATCCACGCTATTTTTCGAAGCAAGCGATGTTGGACTGATTCAATGTGATTTATGCGATTGACATAGAATGGAGACCAGACCGCTATTCTAGGAGGCATATTCTAGAAGAGGGCGAACAGTTGAGCAATAAAGAGTTTTGATTGTACGGACATTAGTAAAATCAGAGGATATTCTATTAATGAAGCCAAGTAATTAATGTCGTGATGTTTAGAAAAGTAGTGTGAATGATTGGCCTCGAGAGGGGAGACTACACCTGCGGAGAAATGGAGTCAATGTTTAAAATCTCAAGTCTACAAATACGTGGAAATAACATTGACTCCATATTTATGTTTAATTTACAGAATGGCTTAATTGATGTACCATCGTTACTGGAACAAGTGGCATTCAATGTTCCAATCCGCCGGTTGCGAATTTTTCATGTGCTGTTCCTCGATCAGCACAGCACAAACTATATCTCGTATGCACCAATGTTCCGATTGTGACACATTGTAAACTAAAAACATTTTTGGTGTAAGTCTTTCCAGATTTAAGCAATCACTAATGACAAGATGTTGTCTTGAGCTAGTAATTATTAATAATTTTTTTGTCATAGCTTTAATTTAATTTAATTTCCTTTAATTGTATTTTATATCAAACTAGCTGACCCGACCGACGTTGTCCTGGCAGAACGTTGACTTGCCTGCTATTACCTTGGAAAAAGATTTTTCATTGATATGCAGGTACCAAGGTACTTGTTTATGATCGAATTTCAAAACAAAAAATAATTCATTTTCAAATATAGAATTCTTTTTGCAAATGTCACCTCGGCTCTTCTCACCAACAGGGGTGCATTTTATTCATGAATACGATTTTTTTAAATTTATTGATGTCAGGTAATATTACTTTCGTATTACCAAAAATCCAGTAAAAAAGTAAATATAAAGAAATTGTAAGAAATGACTCTGATTGGGGTCCATAAAAAGCGAATTTTGTTAGTAAACATTAATTAACAACCTTTTTTTAAACACAAAAATACAATATCCTTCCATTTTTTGTGTACAGCTTCTCGTCAAATGCAACCCTGGTAGGTTGATGAAAAAAATATTTATGCTTCTAAATTATTTTTTTTACAAATTCGATTGAAAATTTTAATATCTACCAACACGCGCAGCGCAAAGATCTACATTTCATTGTAAACTGAACGTAAATCGGTTAAGCGGTTTAAAAGGAGTTCAATGACATCACACGTAGAGAAGAATTATATATATATTAAGATGTATCTGTATATTATAATGAAATGTATTTACCATTGTTCAATGGACTAAATAAGTCCGTAAATATATTGAATGTGCTTCTTTTTTCGGTACACTCCATAAAACATTTGGAATCATAGGGTTTTGTTCACTGTTTTGCCGGTATACCGACGATATTAATATGCATGTGTGCATTTACTAGAAAATATAGTACCTACATGCTAAACTTCTGTCACATAATCTCCAAGGTCTAGCAAATCAATTTTCTTAAATTATACGTTGTGTATCGTACTTAATCGATGGCAATTATACGTATTCTTTTCCTTGTCTTGTTCAATGAGGATGTTTAGTCCAACGGGATATAAAAAATGTAATCTTAGGCGCGGTAAAAATGAATAGCATTTCATTGCACCGCGAAGTTTCTCCAAAATGTATTAAAAAAATAATAAAAATGTTTTTTTAATTTAAATTATTTGATCTAATTTCTTGGGTATGCAGATAGTTGGTAGAAATCCTTTTTTAAATTTGGTAAGGTATCCAAAATAAAATACTTTGATTGGATTTAGTTCTATTGAGAAGCTTTTCGTTTTACTGACTGAGATGCTCATGTAAAATTTTTGAGATGCTAGATGAAACTTGTGTATCTAACATGCGTTGTAAATCATCTTCCGATTCTGTCACTATGATAACGTCGTCTGCGTAGCTTGTTATGCTTACGACCTTATCTCCCATGTCCTAGAATTGCCACTTCCTCTATGATCTTGTCCATAATCAAATTGAACAAAATGTAATGTGAAATTTGTTGCAACAGAATGGGAAAACTCTTTCAAGAAGGGAATATGGGAGTCTAGGCATTTACAGGGCTTATGACCTGTCATTGGCTGGTTTATGTGGCCACTTCACACACTGTGTAACATTCACCATTCGGCCTATGTTTAAACATCCAAGTTTCCTCAACTCTTCCATCTGTTGACTTTTGTGAAGTAAAAGAGCTGAAACCTTTACCATGTGTGTGAGATTTATCCGGCTGAACCAATTTACCTACTAGGCAACGCCTGAAAACAATTTTCCAATTTTGTATACTTCTTCTTTTACCAGGTAGTTAATTTAACAATGTTTTGAGTATGTCCAAATGCTTGCAGACTTGCTGGATATTCTCCCTAGGGAGTTGTTCAAATTAAAATTTGTTGCAACAGAGAGGGAAAACATTTTTGAGAAGGGAATATGTCGTTGGCTGGTTTATTGGATTTCATTCTACTTTTTTTTTGTCCTGGCTAATTAATTAATTTTATTTTATTGTACTTTATTTGATTTGTACCTGTATTTAGTATAAGAAAATGTGTTTACCATTATTGAAATGGACTGTATAAGTCTGTCAATAAATAAATACATGATAATAAAAGAAAAATGACTGTTTCGTGAAAAATTGCAAAAACTGTCAAGATAAAAATGAAAAAGACATTTCATTGATATGTAGGTACCTAAGTACTTCTTTATGACCAAATTCAAAACAATTTTTTTTAAATATTCAAATATTAAATTTAAGTAGGTACCTGGGTACTTGTTTATGGTTGAATTCCAAAACGTAAAATAAATGTTTTTTCAAATATGGCATTCTTTTTGCAAACGTCAAACTCCGCTCTTCTCACCAACAGTGTACTTATCTAGGAATACGGTTTTTAAGAATGTATTGAATTTAATATTATTTTAGTATTACTAAAAATCTAATAAAAAGAAATGAATGGGTAGAAATTATAAAGAATTTAAGGAAATAATCTGATTAAGATCCATAAAAAACAAATGCTGTTCATAAACATTTAAAAACAACCTTTTTTTATACACAAAAAAACGGCAATTTTCCATTTTTTTGTAAATGCATTCTCCTAAAATTCAACCCTGGTAGATCGACGAATAAAAAATTTATGCTTCTTACTTCTTTTTTACATTTTAGATTAAAGGTTTTAATATCTACGAACACGCACAGCGCAAAGATCTATATTTATCTGAAAACCGCACGTAAATCGGTTAAGCCGTTTAGGAGGAGTTCAGTCACATCACGCGTACAGAGGAATTATATATATAAAGATAAACTTATAAATCATTAAAAAAATGAATGGTCCACGCTTAGACGCTAAAGTATATATGGGCAATTTTCTACAATATGTTATAGCTTAATTTTAAGATGTATTTTTGTTATTAAAATTCTATGTAAATATATGTATAGAAAAATAAACAAATAAAAAAAATTAAAAAATATGTCAATATTAGGTTAATTACAAAATAACGCATTGCGGCTTTGTAATTTACCTTGGAAAAATATGATTGAATGCTTTACGATAAACTGTCTCGTGCGTAGTGATGTTTTTTGGAATAAATTAAATATATCGAACATCGAAACAACATCAGAAAAAGAGTGAAATCTTTAACTCGACGATTTCAATGACCGAATTAAAGCATGGTCAGCACAATAAAGATTCATTGTTATTATATATGACTGTATTTTGAAAAGGTATGGCACGATTTTTTTCGATTTCCATACGATTCATGAGTTTCTGTATGGCAGAGCCTAAACCGCCGCGACTCACATTTTTTTGTTCACGAGTTTTTGATTGAAATTTGGTAAGGTATCCAAAATAAAACACTTATTGGATTAAATTCTAATTTTATTTTTTCTGAACATATGTGACGCGTTTTTTTGGTATTTATTTTTATTTAAGAAGGTAAAGATGAACAGAAAAAATATAAAAGGAAAAATAATGAAACCCACTAAAACTAAGGAGTCTACTCTCTACGTATAATTCATTACTAGGAAATAGTCTATGTTTTTTTGTACATTATCTTAATTATATTTATCTGAACAATTTCTATTGAGCGACTATGCACGTCCATGACTCCTCCCCACCCAATTATACCATATGTTATTGAAGATTGAATTAAAGCGCAATCTACAACTTTTAATTTTTTTCTAGCTAAAATATTTTTCTAGCTAAAATTTAAAAGTCTTTGGAAAACATAAGAAAAATATCTGAGATTATCTGTTAGTTTAGCTATATGTTTTCCCCATTTAAGCCTATAATTTATATTTAAGTTTGTAAGTGAAAATTCTTGATGGAAGTTCATTGTAATTTATCATATAAATAAAACACGAGTGATACTTTAATCCACAAATTTGGAATATCCAGTGACCGGTTTCATCGCTTTGGCGACATCTTCGAGACTGGTATCTTTATTAAAGAGTTAAATGTATTTATACAAAACAGATGTAAGGATGGATAATTCAAAGTTATATGTAAGTAAATTAAATAAAATTATTTTTATCTTAAGGATCATTATCAACAAATTTTCTTTGGGTTAACTAATGAGTTGATATAATGCTATTTTAATGAGTTTAAGTATTTTATTTTATTTTTGGTGTCCCATCTTTCGTGAGTGTGGTTTTGTAAATAATGATTTCTGAAAAACAAAGGGTAAAAAGTCGTTAGTAAAATTATATTACAATGTATAATTAACCTAATTATCATTAACATAATAAACAATAAAAAACTAAAATAATCATAAAAAACATAACCAATTTATACAGACCAATAGAACAAATTTCATAAACGGTATACACATTTTACCTATTTGGCTTGATCCACTCGTCGATCCGTGCGCAACCCACCTCCACTATTCATTTCTTAATAGCAATTTTATATTGTGAGAACTTACTAATTGTCCTTATGGATAATGGAAGTAGATTGTACACTTTAACCGAGTAGTAGGCCAATCCTCTTTGACCGAAGGTTGTATTTATTTTTATTTTTTTTGCAGCATCAGGGTGGAGTATCTAGTAACTCTTGTTTTTGTAACGGAAGGTAGATACAAATGTTTACGTGCGTATAGTAACAAAGCTTTTACATAAAGTTGTTTTACAGATTTTACATTAAGATTTTTAAAATATATCGAGGGAGCTAGTTCTGATTGGGACTTCACTTGGGGTTAATAAATAATAAGTACAAACACCTTTCACAGCAGTTTTTTACATCTCTTTGGCACATTCCAGAATAGCAAAGTAGTACGATTTCACGTGAGTTCATATTTTGATGTAAAAGTAGACTACCATCTTGTGATATTGTACTTCTGTATGAAGAGTCGCCAAATCAGCTGAATCAACATTTATGTACAATTAATTGTATTCACTCGGAACGCTATACTCCGAGAAGCTGCTAACTATCTTACGCTGTTTAATTCTGGTGATTTCAATATGATTAATGTCCCAGAGCGAAAATAAGCCATTCATTCACACCTCGAACACGTGCACAACGCTAATACCAACGCTGTACCCTTTCGATACCAAAACCTAGATAAAAAATACGAACAAAATCTAAGATGATGATATCGGAACTTAACCAGCCTACTATGTATATTAGCAAAATTAATTATTTTTAATGTATTAATTCATGCAAAGATACATATCACAAAAAATAAATAAAACGTATTCCTAACACTATGAGGCCAAAAGCCCCGTGTTTAGTTGAGATAGAACATGATGGATAGTGGAAGCATGTACATATTTATTCATTCACATTTTACTCTTACAAACTACAAACAATAATAAAAATAATGTGACCTCACTGGGGTTACCCGTGCCGAGGACACTTAACAATATACTTTTTTTAAATGTTAAGGCAAGCAGCAAGGATGATTTGCAGCAAATAGTCTCTAGAATGTATAATGTATGCCTGGAGAGCGAATTGGCGATGAACGAAAGTAAGTCAAAAGTTATGGTATTTGAAAGGGATAGTGAGGTTACTGACTGCATAATAAATGTAAACAACGAATGTTTCGAGCAAGTAGAAATTTGTGTATCTGGGAGGCATGTTTTCAAGAAATGGAAGAGTAGAGAAAGATGTTGAAAGAAGAGTGAATGCGGGTAACAAAATGAACGGAGCACTAAGCACAGTAATTTCTAATGAAAATATGTCAATCGAAGCTAAACTGGCAGTGCACAACGGAGTTTTAGTCCCAACACTTATGTATGGAAGTGAAACATGGAACTGGCAGAGGAAGGATGAAAGCCGAGTGAACGCGGTTGAAACGCGATCTCTTAGATGAATGTGTGGGAAATCAATGTATGACAGGGTTACGAATGATGAAATCAGGCGAGAGTGTAAATCTGAGTCTAATATAATTGAGAAGATTAAGGAAGGATCTCTGAGATGGTTTGATCACGTAGAACGAATGGACGACGAAAGAATGGTAAAACAAGTATATATTGCAAAAATGAACGGCAACGTGAGACGAGAACGACCAAGGAAGACGTGGCATGATCAGATAAACTAAAATCTTAAGTCTGGTCATGTCAAAAGCAGACAGAACCGAAGGGCATGTATGACAAGATGTATGAATGTGGAAGAAGCTAGGAATGTATGCCAGGATAGACGTGTGTGGTGGTCCATTCTCTCTGCCTACTCCTATGGGGAAATGGCGTGATGGTAGTAGTTGCAGTAGAAATGTTTTTACATTTAAGAATAAACAAAGAAGACTAACATAATAAACAGAGACAATTAACAAAATTAACAAACAATTGTCACGAAATTTTTGTTTTTATATTTGTAAAAATAAACTCAAGTGTTCGGTAGACTCAAATCGGTGTTTGATTTCTTAATTTTACAAATATTATTTCTCTGTACGTGTGATGTCACCGAACTCCTCCTAAACCGATTTACGTGCGGTTTTCAGATAAATATGGATCTTCGCGCTGTGCGTGTTCGTGGATATTTTTTTATTTTTTTGTATTTACAAATTATTTGTACCTTGCTTTTGTCATGTGCAAGGTTTTATCGAATATATTTATCTTTAAATTATATTCCGTTGAATTCAACATTTTTCGCCGTAGACTTACAATAATAAAAATAAAGCAGAATCAGAATAAACAAAATAATTCTAGAAATATTACATCAACAAATAATAAAAAATAAAAAATCGTAAAAGTTTGACACAAAAAACAAAAGGAGCTAGATACCACCATTGAATAACTTAGCCTGCTTGATCGTCCCTGTAATGAATCGAACAGTCTCTCTTCGTGTATCATTACAGTTCAGGAGCTCAGCCAGGTTATTAGTCGCAGCAATCCGAGTGTTTATTTTGCATTCAAGCTTCCACCTCGGCCTATTAAAAATTGGACAGTATATAAAAAGATGTTCCACAGTCTGCTCAGTGATGCCATCACATGGACAGCAACTATCGTCTCGGTTCGTAGATATTAAAATCTTCAATCCAATATGTAAAGAAGAAGTAAGGAGCATAAATATTTTATTCGTCGATAAACCAGGGTTGCTTTCGAGGAGAATGCATTTACAAAAAAATGGAATGATGTTGTTTTTTTGTGTAAAAAAGTTTGTTTTTGAATGTCTACAAACAGCATTTGTTTTTTGTGGATCTCAATCAGATTCTCTCCTCAATTTTTTTATAATTTCTACCAATTCATTTATTTTTGCTGGATTTTTGGTAATACTTGCAAAGTATTAAATTCAATACATTTTTAAAAATCGTATTCCAACACAATTACACCCCTCTGTTGGCGAGAAGACCAGAGTTTGACGTTTGCAAAAAGAATGCCATATTTGAAAAAATATTTACTTCATGTTTTGGAATTCAACCATAAACAAGTACCTACTTAAATTCATTTTGGAATTTAATCACAAACAAGTATCAATACCTAGGTTCCTACTTACCAATGAAAAGTCTTTTTCAAAGGTAATAAATAGCAGGCAAGCCAGCGTTCGGGCAGGACAGCGTCTGTCATATTTATCCGCTAATATTATTATAAGTTTAAATATGGAGATCTACAAAACAAACATCAAATCAATCAAAACGTTCACTTAATTTTCTTAATTCGCATATTAGCTTAATTTAACTTACTTAGGAATTACGCCACTAAAGCTTTTGATTATGATGCCACCAGCAAATAACTAACACATATTTGTTTGAATCTTAAAAGTCTATATTTTCGGAGAAGGTACACCCGAGAATTATGCCATTCAGGAATACACATTTTTCGCGCTTTTGATATTGTGTTAGTGAAATGCAAACTCACGCTTGTATGAATGCGGTTGCAAAGGGTTAGTATGCATGCTTAATTTAATTTATTTAGTATGCATATTAGCTAGATTATACTTACTTAGTATGCATTTCAGCTAAATTTAATTTACTTAGTATGCATATTAGCTAGATTATACTTACTTAGTATGCATTTCAGCTAAATTTAATTTACTTAGTATGCATATTAGCTAGATTATACTTACTTAGTATGCATTTCAGCTAAATTTAATTTACTTAGTATGCATATTAGCTAGATTATACTTACTTAGTATGCATTTCAGCTAAATTTAATTTACTTAGTATGCATATTAGCTAGATTATACTTACTTAGTATGCATTTCAGCTAAATTTAATTTACTTAGTATGCATATTAGCTAGATTATACTTACTTAGTATGCATTTCAGCTAAATTTAATTTACTTAGTAAGAATATAAGCTAAACTTAACTTTTTTAGCCCTTTGAACCCGGCGGAATTACGTCACTGAAGCTTTTGATTATTTTATTTTTTTTGTACAACAACAGGCCAGGACGCCCAATTACAGTGGTGAATTACATCACAGAACACCCAGGCTTGAGAAAGATCACATTTAATTTTTGTGTTCTCACCGGGAATCGAACCCGGAACCTTCCGTGTGTGAGTCAAGCGTCTTGACTACTGCACCACGGCAATAATTCACATTGTTTTAAATACCGAAAGCCTAAAATTTTGGAGAAGATACACCGGCAAGGTCGTGCCGTTCAGAAATAATTTGACAATCGCACACTTGTGCGCTTTTGATATTGTGTTGGTGAAATGCAAACTCACGCTCGTATGAATGCGGTTGCAAAGGGTTAGTATGCATATTAGCTTAATTGAATTTACTTAGTATGCATATTAGCTAAATTTAATAAAATTGATATTTGAAGCACCAACTTTGTAATTTTCCATGTCATATAATAAGTAAATATTAATATTATTTCAGCTCAGTTTCAGTGTTGCAAAACATCGTTTATTTAATATATATTAAATACATATTAAAATTTGTTACTCACTAAGTCTAAAAACTTTTCAGTGGAACACATTTTTTTTAAGACAAGCTTTTTTTTACGTTATTTTATTTATACTATACATATCAGTGGCGAACGGTGATTTTATTTACAGGCAAGCTATAAAAAAATGTTATTTAAAAAAATAAATATTTGCACCTACATAGTATGTACATAATAAAATGTAAGATTCCTACTATAAACTGCTATTTTTTCTGTGGTTCTATGTGATACAAAAATTCTCATCTATGAAATCAATTCAAGCGACGTAACTTTGTGATATATTATATCGTGTAGCTATATTATCCATTAATTTAACACATAACTTATACAAAAGTTTATTAAAAATAGTTTCTTCTTCTTCTTAGTTTTTTATTGGCTTTTTCACCTCCCTACTGGCCGTTTTAGTTTTATTTAAAAAAATAGTACAATGAATTCAGTCAGTATTAGGTATTCTCATAACGATTGAAATGTCAACTGGCTGATTTGTTCTAGAAATTAATAATGCCAAAAACGGCCGCGTCGAGCGCCACATGTGGTGCGAGTCATATGGCAAAAAAAACTTCGCTCCCATACATTAGAACCATCCAAAAGGGTATAAAAACCTATATTTATACAAATATAAACAAAAAACAACTTTTCTTATTTTTTGTTTTATACGCCATTTTGTGAAAAAGAGTTAAATTATATTGTTATGATATTTGTTACAATCAATATAGTGTAAAGTTTCCGCAAACCGAGTTTTGTAAAATTTCCATTGAAAAAAAACGTTGAAATGGCATTTTTCATTGAAAAATTATAAAAGCGCCATCTATGAATAATTAGATTCGTATTTTCGTTTAGAATCACCTTAAAAACAATATTGACTAGGACTCAGGATCAGAGGTCCGACGTTCGTTCGTGTCGACGGCTCCGCAAAACATGATTAATATTTATATGTTATCAGAGAACTGAAGGGTTGGCATCGAAACACGCTGTTTTGCTTGTATGGTCACATGTGTCAACATTTTGCTGATTTATTGATTTGACCTTAACTTTGTCAAACTGTACCGTTTTGTGACAA
The DNA here is from genome assembly GCF_059751315.1 of Micrasema longulum. NCBI lineage: Eukaryota > Metazoa > Arthropoda > Insecta > Trichoptera > Brachycentridae > Micrasema > Micrasema longulum. Next base: position 97,751 of record NW_028277579.1, on the reverse strand, counting down.
CAATAATCCATCAAAGAAATGGTGCTCGCATGGATGTGTCGTGTATATGGCAAATAATGTCAAATACTTAGGAGTAATTATTGATATAAATATAAAGTGGATACAGCAGATTGAAAATATTACATATAAACTTAAAACACTAGCGTATATATTCAAAACAATTCGAAATATGATTAATGTAAAAAAAAATAAAATAATATGTTGCATTGTGTCAATCAATTTTGGAGTACGATATAATCGGATGGGGTGGTGCAAGTGACACAGTTTTAAATTGTGTATTTTTTGCACAAAAATCCATATTTTAAATACTGCTTAGAGTCCCGATACAGACATCGACTGAAAAAAACGAGTCGCTGTCCGTAGAACTCGTCAATCTGTACTCTTCGACATTCCTAACTCAATGACTAATTATTTAAAAAATAGCACTCTTCGGAGAATACAGATTACCCATACTGACAGTTTTAGTGACATCGACATATTACATTGTAACTACTATATTTTTATCAGATCTGTTAAAGACATTTTAAATTTATCTCCTGCTTGACTTTTAACTTTTAATTTGACTTTTAATTTTATCTTTCAATTTCAACTTTTTAATTTTAATTCTTAATTTTAACTTTTAATTTAAACTTTTAAATTTAATGTTAACATTAACTTTTAATTTTAACTTTTACTTTTGATTTTAATTTTTACTTTTGATTTCAACTCTAAATTTATACTTATTCATATGTACATCTACTAAATGCATCGAATTAATTATTGTTGGTTGTGAATTTTTACAAAGAAATATAAATATTTATGGAAGCAGAGAGAGAGGGAGGAAAGTAGAGTTGGAGCTATACAATGTCTTCTCCCTTTTATGTACTTTTTATTTAATATTCAAATTTTTACTTTTTTAGAATTCAATTATTTTTCCGCTCTCCTCCTGCATTCATAGATTAGTGTGAAATATGTAATTGGTCTTACTTTTTTTAATTGTTCTTTTGTACCTTGTATTTATATAAAGACTGTATGATTTCCTTTATAAATAAATAAATAAATATTCCACAAATCACAACTAATGATACCAAAGCAACGCGTGGACGTCCAGGACGTCGAGAACCTGATGCCTTGTGAAATAGGCATGCGTGGTTATTGCTCTTAGAAGGCATAGGCAGTACATGTCCAAGCCAACAGCATCGCCTCCGGTTGATGACAGTTGTCACCGGAGTTTGCTGCGTCCGTTCTCTTATTACTTCATTCCGCACAAAGTCAAACCACCGCACAGCCAAGATTCTTCTGAGACACCTATTCTCAAAACTCAGTATTTTGCTGTTTTGGTATTTTGCAGTGAGGGGCCACGATTCGCATCCGTAAATGAGAATAGGTGTTATGCAATCGTTGTAATGATTTTAGTTGGGGCATAGAATTAAGAACAGTCCAGAAGGAGCATAGAATCATATTTAAATACATCGGACTATGTCCGAAAATCCCCCCACTTTCACCGCGCGCATTCGTGAAGTCGCCGCGTAATGTTGCCAGATGGGAAAAAATATAATCACAACACAAATTAAAGGTTAAAAAAAAAAAGCAATTTCTCCAAAATTTTATTGTGCACGCAGAAACATTGATTGACACAACAGAATAGATAAGTAAAGGGTCATTTAATAAGAGTAATTAAATTAATGAACTATGAACCTAAAATATAAAACAAATTTGATTTCACATAAAACTGATATTTTTATATCATTTTAAATAATATTTTATATTTTAAAGATAATGTCGGTCAATTGTCCACCGCGGCGTTGTTTAATCCGAGGTCCAATTTTCATTAACGTATATTTTCACAAATATAATGAAAGAACATGTTACACAGTAAGGAAAAAAATAATATATTATTTGAGACATGAGAAAAAATTAGCTCTTATGAAGGTTAAGGGATGAGGAATTAGAGTGGAGGGGTGGGGGAGAGGGTTTTTTATAATATAGTTGACCAATTCTAAATTTTGATATTATAAAAAAATAAACATAATTACACACTGACAAATGTTTTATTTTACAGTGTTTCAAAAAGTTTTTTTTTTAAGTCACAAAATTTCGTATTGAAAATATCTAAATGGGGACAAAGTAAATTAAATTTGGAGCAGCTACGATAAATAAACGAGTTTTGAACATAATTTTTTTTGGGCAACAAATTATTTAAAAAAATGAACTTGTCGTGTTGACTTTACGGGACAATTGATTGGAATACGCTCCAAGAGATATGTACTATCGATAAAATTGTTTAGAATTTTGAAGAGGAAAGACATCAGAAATGCTTCTACGTTTAGTAAGGGAAGTTAAACTATGAAAGGAAGAAGAGTCTTCGTACGAGTCAAAATATGTAAGAGATTTACGATCCAGAAGTTTAAGGAATCTATTCTGTATTCTATCTAGTTGTGATATGTAAATTGCATATCGAGGATTCCAAACAACAGATGCAAACATAAGATGGCGGCGAACGTATGCATTATATAAGATTTTGAGGGATGCGGTTGTTTTGAATGGTTGAGTGGCGCGTATAATAAAGCCCAGATTTCTGTAAGCCTTATTCATAGGCGCCTGACGTCTTTATCTACAACAAACAACAAACAAAACCATCACGCCGTTTCCCCGTAAGGGTAGGCAGAGAGGATAGAACGCCACAACACTCTATCTTTGCATACAGATCTCGCTTCCTCTACATTCATACATTTTCTCATGCACGCGCGCCGATTATTCCGACTTTTTGACATTCAGCCTACTTTCATCCCTGTTTTTCCAAATCCATACTTCGCTCCCATACATCAGGGATGGGACCAGGACTCCGTTGTGAACTGCCAATTTTGCCTCTTGTGACAAGCATTTATTTGCCAAGGTCGATTTAAGTGCACCGTTCACTCTGTTCCCGGCACTCACCCTCCTTTCAATATCTTTCTCAGTCATTCCATCCCTAGTGAACATACTTCCCAGATACACTAATTCCTCTACTTGTTTTAGTATAACTCCATTCACAGTGATTTCACATTAAGTCATACTTTCATTTCTTTCAAAAACCATCACATTCGATTTATCGACATTCATCAGCAAATCGCTTCTCTCGCATACATCGTAGACCTTTGTTACCAAGAATTGCAGTTCCTCTTTGTTGTTAGCAAGGAGTACAGCATCGTCAGCATACAAAAGACAATTGACTTTTAAATCACCCATTTTTGCTCCCATTCTTAAGCCTCTCAGTTCTTTCATGCAGTTATCGATATACACGTTGAACAGCCATGGTGACATAACACATCCCCGCTTCACTCCTTTATGAATGTCAAACCACGATGTGTATGATCCGTTAACCCTAACACACGCTGTGCTGTCTTTATACAGAGAAGCAATAGCACGTGTTAGATTTCCGCTCACTCCGTACTCCGATAACACCTTCCATAATTTTTCTCTGTCAACTCTATCAAACGCTTTTTGCAGATCGACAAATGCGCAGAAAAGCTTTTGGTTTTTAGCAAGAAATTTCTCTGTTTATCTTCCCATCATAATCGAGGCCCTGTATTGGTCTTCAATCTACAATGATTGAAGTATTGTCAACAGTGAGATGTGCTCCGTTCTCGTGCTCACGCGCAATGTAGACTCGAGAGAACTAATCCCCGTGACATTACTGTTCTCATTCGCAGTCGACTTAATACAGTTTAATACAAAATAAACGGAAGTTTCATTTAATGTCTTCATGATTCTTGTTTACCCTAGACTACGTTATGTATCTTCAAACATATATTATATATTGTGTGCCTTATCAAAAAAATGTGTAATTATGATATTTTTTCTATCAAAAACTTTTTTCAGTTACGGGGCATTGCATTGTGACCGGTGGGACATTGGATTCCAAAATTTTACCAACTTTGAGTTTTATTTCATTCAACGATGTTTCGAGTATGTCCAAAGGCTCGCAGACTGGCTGGATTTTCTCCCTAGTTCATATTTAAATTTGTTGCAACAGAGAGGGAAAACATTTTGAGAAGGGAATATAAAAGTCTAGGCATTTACAGGGCTTATAACCTGTCATTAGCTGTTTTTTTTTTTTTTATAAAATAAATATTTTTGTTCTAATAATTTAAGCAAATATTTCATTTTGAGGGCCATTTTCAACGAGTTATAAATAACTCACTATTAAAAATGGGAATCAAGTTGGGGTAGAGTGGGATTCGAACCACGGACCTTTGAGCCGTGAGTTGTTGAGAAATATTTGCGTTCTTATAATTTACGCAAATATTTCATTTTGAGGGCCATTTTCGACGAATTGTAAATAACTCACTATTAAAAATGGGAATCAAGTTTGAGTAGAGTGGGATTTGATTTGCGGAACTTTGAGCCGTGAGTCCGAGACACTAGCCACAACCCGGTTTAAGTGGCCATTTTACACACTGTGTAACCTTCACCATTCTGCCTATGTTTGAACATCCACATTTCCTCAACTCTTCCATCTGTTGACTTGTGTGAAGTAAAAGAGCTGTAACCTTTATCACGTGGATGAGATTCATCCGGCTGAACCAATTCACCTACCAGACAACACCTGAAAACAATTTTTCAATTTTGTATACTTCTTCTTTTACCAGGTAGTTAATTCAACATTCCCTCTCAAAAAAATTTTCCCTCTCTGTTGCAAAAAAAATATTTTATTCATTTATTTATTTACAGTTCGGTGAACCTTTTGACTTCAGTTGTTGTGACACTTGTTGATTCCAGAATTTGCCCAACTTTTGGTTTTATTTCATTTATACTGTAAATGAACGGTTCCGTGAAACTTTTAATTCATTTAACCTTACAAAAAAGCCCTTCAGGTACCCCAACGTCAAGTTATTTGAGGAATTTGAGATCTTAAATATAAGGCAAATGTATATTTTTAGAATAATAATGTTTGTGAAAGTAAATTATTCTATCAAATCTCAAAAGGAACACTCCCACACTACCAGAAGTCAAACTAGAGGATGGGTCATGGGGTCTATCGCAAACTCTGAATTCGGGCAATTAAAATTTCAGGTTTCTGGGCCCCAAAATATTCAATATGTTACCCAAAGATTGCAAAACCATGACCCGAATTCAATTTAATAAATTTGTAAAAAATTGGTTACTGGGTTTAGGTCGAGAAAAATCGGAAAATTTACTCAAAATACATTCCTAAATAATAAATTAATATTGTAAAACTGTATAGTAAATTAACTAGTATGTAGTAATGTTATTGTTTATTTTTGCATAAAAATGTCTGCCTTAAAACAGGTTGTACCTAATTAGGCAGACTAGACATGATCCAGAGAAATCTATTACGTAAGTGTGTATGTTGTAGATAAAGTAATTGTTATTTTTGTTAATAACTATGATTATTATTTTTATTATTATTAATTCATTTGTTGTGACACTTGTTGATTCCAGAATTTGACTAACTTTCAGTTTTATTTTATTTATTTATTTACGGTTCCGCTGACCCCCCCCCCCCCCACCACTAATAATAAGACTGGGTGGGACATTGTGACTGATGGGATTTCTAAATAGTTGTGAAAATAATAGTTAACATAGACAAAAATTACATTAATTATTATTCAAAAAAAATTTTCGGTATGTATTAATTTTTCAATTTTAATTCCTTGTGCAACAAACATTGCACGCGGGTTGTTTTACATAGGCATGTCTGTTCATGTTTAATGTTGTTCAGATCGGGGGCTGATGCTACAAAGACGTGACATTTTGTCACCCGCTCGACAAAGTCGAGTGGCCTTGTCGATTGCTTTGTCGAATAATAAGAAAGTTCAGTGCTACTTGAAATTTTTTTTTTTTTTGAAATTTTACAAAAAACACAAGTGATAAAACAGAGTATTCAACAAATACAGCATAATTTCATAGCAATGAAATACATATTAATAGTAAAAATAGTAAACAAAAAAATCCCACAAAGGCATGGCCTGTTCGTGGGTATATAATAAATAATGGACAGTTATATTTTTGTGTAACATCAGAAAGAAAAGATAAAATATTCTCTTAAATATTATATAGTTTTTTTTTATAGTAATTAAAAAAGAAAATAAAAAATATTTAAAAAAAAAACACAAAAATATTCCTTAAGGGCAACAAAATATATCATAGAAAAAAAGAGTTTATATCTTTAGTTAGAATCCAGGAAAGTGCATGTTTTTTTAAAAAAAAGAAAATTTTGAAAGTATGGAATCAATGAAATATTATCAGTAAAAAAAGAATTTTAAATTTTTGGGCCCCATAAAACATGCATGTCTCTGTGCGAGCCTCGTTTTACAACGTGGCATTTCTAACACATGATTCCTTCTTTGACTTGATCTATTTGAATTACTTGTAAATAATTTTTGGTTCTTAAATATATTTTTTAAACATTGAAAACTGTATATTTGTCTTAGGTCTAAAAGTTTAGCTTCTTGAAACAATTCGAAAGAGGGAAAAGTGCAATTTTTGTGAAGCATTATTTTTAATATAAATTTTTGAACAGTTTCATAATATAAATATGGTTGTTGTAAGCTCCCCTCCATCCAATTGTTCCATAGAAAAGCGATGACTGTACAAGTGCATATTATACCATTTTAATCGTATTTGGCTGGGCGTAAATACTTAGTATTTTGATCACATAGGTTAAATATCTTAGTTTATTAACAATTACTTCAAGATGATTAGTCCATTTAAGTTGACAGTCAATGATTGGATGTAAAAAATGTTTTTTTATACGCGGTAAAAATTGGAGCATTTAATTGTAGTGCGTAGTTTTTTTTTTAAATGTATAAAAAAATGGTTTTAATAAAATTGAACTACGTCACAAGTTTTAAAGAAACGATATGTTATTCCTTTTAAATTCTTCTATTTTAGAGGCTCGTCGGCAGTTGGGAAAGAGAGGGCACGGAAAAAAGTTATGAAAAAACACCACAAAACCCAGACCAATTGAAAAAAAATCTTTCTTGTATGTTTTTCTTGCAACTGTTCGGAATCAAACGGCGACGGTGCCTTTTCTTATTTTTTTAACGTTTAGACTATTTTGATGCTACGGGGCTCTACTTTAAAATGTGAGTTATGTTAAGTAAATAACAGCATTTATCGATACTATTCCTGGCCGATTACCTTTCATTCCCATCCTTCCCTTTACCCATCCATATGGTATCTACCTAACATCAAGATAGAAGAAATTCAAAATTAGAAGATTCGGATTTAGAACAAAAACAAAACAACATTTTTGATTTCACATAAAAAAATGCATAAAAAGTGGTTTAAATCGTCTCGCATCGTTAAAAACATTGTTACATTTTATAATGCATTTTGTCATCCGGTGACCGAAATTAAAGAACATTAACATCATATTAGAGGTAGGTATCCATTCCATGCTCCTATCCTTTCTTCAAATATTTCCCAATCACAAAATTTCATGAAATTCGTTTATCATTTACACTCTGCGCTTTCGTCACAGACGGGGATTTGTAAAGTCGCGGGCAAAGTGATTTCAAAATAAAAAATAAACTTTAAAAAATCATAACAATGATAATACGATACCAATTTTAAAAAATTTAAATGGCTTAGTTGAAATCATTTAAAAACTAAAAAAAAATATCAAAAACCAATTAGCGTCTTAATTGTTATTCTTGTCAACACTTTTGACAGTACAAATATGTATGTATATATCTCTCCTGTCACATTTAAACTTCAATTTTATTACGGGATCGATTGTTTCTAGTCAAACTTACTCATTTGGTGGGTGTTTCGTATTTGTAATGCTTTAACTAAAACACTCCAACATTCGTGATATTATATTTAATTACAAAACATTTTTTTACAGTGAAAAAATAATATTAGCGTTCTTATAATTTACCAAAATATTTCAATTTTGGTGGCCATTTTCACCTAGTTGTATAGAACTCACCATTAGAGAATCGAAATCTAGTTGGGGTAGGTAGTGTGGGGTTCGAACCTCGGACCTCTGATCCCCTAGTCCCTAACACTCACTAGCTATATTGCAAACCACCAAAAAACAAAATGGATTTCAGATTTTTATTCCAACTTAAAAAAGCATTCACGTCTTAAATAGCTTATTGCGATAATTTCTGCATTTTTAACATCAAAATGGAAAAAAGCGGACTACCGTATTCTATCCTTTTGTGTGCTTTAATCTCTCGCAAATACCTTTTTTGACATCGGTGATCCATAAAATAATTTTAATATCATGTTTTAGTACAAACAAAAATCCGAAAAGGGAGGTCATAAGCTTCAAGACTTCCATATTCCCTTCTCAAATATGTTTTCCATCTCTGTTGCAACAATTTTATATTTATTTTTTATTTTACAGTTAATTTAATGCAAGCCTTTATCAGCTTTGAAAATCAAAGAATTTATTTTATTATCAACGAGCTGAACCCGGAAACGCTTTGCTATTGCAAGATTTGAGTACAAATTCGAATATATATATATTAAATGGACAAAATCGAAAGTTTGATACCAAAATTTGTATTTAGTCTAAATTAAATAAGTACGTATAGATTATTATTTTTGTGTATTGATAAATATGTATTCAAACATTTTTCTCCTGTCACTGTCTTGCAGATGCCTCCCCAATACTGCGCGAAAAAGAAAACTGCATGTCAGTCCTTTTGTTAGAATGTATAAAATCGACGTTTAGTTTTATTACGAAAAATCCATCAAAAATAAGTTAATATGTAGAAATTAAGAAATTTTAAGGAAATTATTCAATTAAGTATCCATTAAAAATAAATGTTACTTTTAAACGTTAAAATGCAAACTTTTTTAATTTATAAAAAAACAACATCCTCCGAATTTTTCGTTATATGTATTTTAGTCGAATGCAACCCTGGAAAAACACAAATACGCTTCTAACTTTTTTTTCACTCAACATATTGAAGATGTTATTATTTGCAAACCTAGCTAAACTAGCAGTTCACAATGGAGTTCTAGTGCCAACTCTAATGTATAGGAGCGATTGGTGATTTAGTTTTTGTTTTTTCAGAACGATTTAATTTATTTTGGTTGAACTGTTAAAGGTGTTGGAAGAAGGGTGAGTGCCGGAAACAGGGTGAACGGTGCACTGAAATCTACTTTGGCAAACAAATGTTTATCGCAGGAGTCAAAACTAGCTGTTCACAATTTAGTTCTAGTGCCAACTCAAATGTATGGGAGCGAAGTATGGAATTGGAAAAACGATGATGAAAGTAGGTTGAATGCTGTCGAAATGCGATTCCGCAATCGAATGTGTGGTAAAACGATGTATGATAGGTGCACAAATGTCGAGATCTGTGAACTGAGACATGCACTATCGACAGAATCAAGAAAGGGGTGCTGCGTTGGTTTGAATATGTAAAGCGAATGGACGGCGAAAGAACGACTAAAAGGATCTACGATGCAAATGTTGATGGATGCAGAAAACGAGGAAGACCGAGAAAGACATGGCACGATCAAGTCCATCAAATACTTGAAGATGGACATGTAAGAGAGAGAGAGAGTCGGAATAATCTGTGCGCGTGCATGAGAAGATGTATGAACGTAGTGGAAGCGAGATCTGTTTGCAAAGATAGTGGTATAGCGTTCTATCAAATCTGCTTACCCCTACGTGGAAACGGCGTGATGGTTTTTTTGTTTGTATAAACTTTGAAGACGTAAATGAGAAAAATTTACGGCACGTAAATCTGTCAAGCCATTTTCGAGCTTTTGCCAGACTAATAGCGGCGAATCATTTTTATACATACAGGGTGTTCTTTAAACCCTGTCACATCCGAAACCACGATGATCAGTATGAGCAAAAAGACATATTGGCACATTAAAATAATTTTTTAGAACGACTAAAATCTTTAAAAATAAAATATATAAAAAAAACAAATGGTTGCTTACTTCTGCAGGGGAGAAACAAGGATGGGGAGAGAGAGTCTGATACACCATCAACCGCCCCTTGCTTCTCTGCAGAAGTAAGCAACCGTTTCTTTTTTTTATATATATATTTTTTTAAATTTCTTCTTTCTAAATATTTTTTTAAATATGCTAATATGTCTTCTTCCTATACTGATCATCGTGGTTTCGGATGTGGCAGGGTCTTAAAAACACCCTGTATAGATAGACAAGAAGACACGCGGTAGACGGGACCATAAAACGTAATACTTTGGCAAGTAATTAGTAATGTAAGACGTCAATATTTCGGTTCACTGGTCTAAATTTTAATGGTTTATTTACCGTGATCAGCGTGCCTGGTGTTAATTGGCGTATAATTAGTTTTATCTTTGTTTTTAAAACAATAAACAACGCGGTCCGTGATCGTGTCATGCCGTGGCTTGATTAGATAGCTGCACGTGTGACTTGACAACCGATTTTATTAGGGGGTCGTACGCTGGGCCCGTTCGTCTTTAGGATCGTATGCGACTTACGTGAATTGACGAATGACAGCGTTCGATTCCGAGCGAGTGTAGCCGATTGAAAACCGAACGATTTTATATCGAGTGCCCCGAAGCACACGAATGTAATGTAATGTACGAATTTATTTAGATAGTTGTAAAAAAAAACTTAAACATCTACTTATTTTATTTTATTAACATAAACGGTAAATCTGCCTTTTACAAACATTTATAATACTACATATTTGGCTCAATATATTTAAATTTTTTAAAACATAAATTTCCTTATACCCAAAATTTACATCAAAAAAATTAAACCTAATAATTATACAAGATTTATATTTATTAAGTTAACCTAAAAATTATACAGCATATTCAGTAGAAAGTTTAAATAATAAAACGTTCTACAGTAATACAAGTGAATCATAAGTACTGTTTCATACAGCTGGGCAAAGCGAACAAAAAACTGTATATATTATGAAATGTATAAATAAATAAATATAATTACCATTCACCATCTTTGAAAAAGTTCAAAAGGTTTGTTCTATGGGAACAATACCCTACACTAAATATATTGGATACGTGGGAATAACTATTGCCGAGCTCATGAAGTCTGTTTAATACGGCATTACAAGTATACACTGTCCGTGAATTGTTGCTACAAAATGGTGGCACCTGTCTAGTCATTCTTTCAGGCACCCTGAAGTTGATAAGAGATAATAGTTCAGGGCAATCCCATATTGAATTTACAATTTTGAATAAATTTAAAAGGTATAATATAATTTTTCTTCTATCGTTAAGTTTTAACAAATTTAATATTTTTAGTAAAAAATCGTAATTTGAAAATTTATGACTGATTTTAAATGTATATACCGTAAGAATTTTTTTTTACTCTTTTAAGAGAATTTTGGTGACAGTTGCAGTACTAATATTTAATAATAATAATAATTATATTGATGTTTTTTTTAGATATTTCTTGATAAAACTTCATAGTTAATCATTAAAGTAAAATCTAAACTAATAATATTTTGAGTTTGTCCAAATTTTTAATTGCTGGCCATCCAGCTTCCTATTTTCTGAATGCATCCATCAATTAAATTAACAAGGACATTTCTCTCGTTGGCTGGTTTAGGTGGCCACTTTACACACTGTGTAACAACTACCGTTCTGCCTACATTTGAACGTCTTTATTCCTATAATTCTTTCATGTGTTGATGTTTGTGAAGTTAAAGAGCTGAAACCTTTATTTATGCGGTCGAGATTAATATTTTTATTTATTTAACTTTTTGTACATAATGTTATTTGTACATTGGCGGGCTTATTGCCAAATCGCAGTTTCTTCCTACCAACCAATAGAATAAAAGCTTTATTTTTATAATTCAAGTTACAGAACATATTCAATAGAAAAAAAATGTCAAAAAGCTAAAGATATAAAAAAGTAAAAATAAACGTATTTGTTTATAAAACTATTGCTCAATAGGAAAAAGGAGAAAAAGGAAAAAGGAAAAAGGAAAAGAGGAGAGATTAAGGAAAAGAAAGGAGATGTTTCTTCAGACGTGATTTCAACAGAGATAATGTAGTAACATCTTTGATGGTGGATGGGAGATGATTCCACAGTCAAGCCGCATGGACACTATATGAGTTAGAGAAGAAATAGGAATTGTGGATGGGTATTAAGAGAGTGCCTTGAGAATTAGAACGAAGAGGTAAACCATGAACTGATAAGCGTTGAAATTTTTCACGCAGGTATATAGGAGCGTTGGGACTACGAAGTACATTGAACAGAAGTGAGAGGGAGTGATAGTCTCTCCGCTGTCTAATTTTGAGCCATTTCAGTTGCCCACGATAATCAGAAATGTGGTCATATTTCCTAAGACCAAAAATGTACCTTATGCATGTATTCTGAAGTCTTAAAGTTTATCGAGTCGCTCACAGCTTAAATCAGTGATGGAAACATCAGCGTAATCTAGAATGGGTAGTTGTAATGCTTGTACAAGGGTGCATTTAGTATTAATGGGTAAGAATTTTTGCAACCTTCTAAGTGAGTTTTATAATTATTTTATCTACATACTAGGCAACGCTTTTGTTTTTTCCATTTCTATACTTATTCATGGACCAGGTGGATCGATCACGAAAGCAATGAAAAGATTAATTTAAACTAAACACTGATTGTAAAAAAATGGGGTTTACAGTTTTCACTCTAAAACTTCAATGTTTCATTCTCCTTTGTTTAAAATACAGGTTTAACTAACAAAAAATCGGGAAGGTCGTCGGATGTATAAAAATTAGAAAAAACACGTTACGTAGGATATTTGTTATCTATATTATTTACATACAATTAACTATCGTGGTCTGAATGTCACATTCCATGCGTTTTACATATAAAAGAAAATGCATTCTTGCATTCCTATAATTCTATGTAGATAACCAACTACCTTTTAAAGGAAGTTATGTGTGGAAGTAAAGTTAAGTATTTTAAAGAAAAAAGCTACCCTACAAATCAGGTTGTCCTTTGGTGTACTGTTTACATAATGAATATTAAAAGGCTATAATATGATATGACTGATGCGCCATAATATACATTTATTTTTATTTTTATTCATTTTATTAATTTTATTAATTTTATTAATTATATTAATTTTATTAATTTTATTAATTTTATTAATTTTATTAATTTTATTCGTTTTATTCGTTTTATTCGTTTTATTCGTTTTATTCGTTTTATTCGTTTTATTCGTTTTTTTCGTTTTATTCGTTTTATTCGTTTTATTCGTTTTATTCGTTTCGTTCGTTTTATTCGTTTTATTCGTTTTATTCGTTTTATTCGTTTTATTAGTTTTATTCGTTTTATTCGTTTTTTTCATTTTATTCGTTTTATTTGTTTTATTTGTTTTATTCGTTTTATTCGTTTTATTTGTTTTATTCGTTTTATTCGTTTTATTCGTTTTATTCGTTTTTTTCGTTTTTTTCGTTTTATTCGTTTTATTCGATTTATTCGTTTTATTCGTTCGTTTTATTCGTTTTATTCGTTTTATTCGTTTTATTTGTTTTATTTGTTGTATTCGTTTTATTTGTTTTATTTGTTTTATTTATTTTATTTATTGTATTTATTTTATTTATTGTATTTATTTTATTTATTGTATTTATTTAATTTATTTTTTACATAAACGGCATAAATTGCCCTTAACCTATACTGAACATAAATATTTTTAAAAAATACATATATAAATACATAACAAAAAATTATAAAATTGCATAACTATAACAAAATTAACAAGTAGGTAAATAAACATAAGCAACCAAAAATATTAACAAAATGAATACATAAATATGAAAAAACAAAAAGAGGAAAACCATTTTTAAATGTAAAGAAAAGTTTAAGAATAATATTGCGAGAGAAAAAAAGAAATCAGACTCGTTTTATAACTATCAAGTCCAGAACCAAATATATCAGCCTTGTCCTCGTACTGATTGCCATATCTGTGGAGCCTAGGGATAGGCGAGTGCATGTAATAGTTGGTCCTAGAATTGAAATTTCTTGTATATACGAGTAGAATATTTATAATTATTTAAAGTGGGTAATTTAATATAAATATTAAATTAATAATTAAGTACATATAATACGCATTTTTTTACTTATTTACTTATTCATATGTACATCTACTACCTGCATCTAATTAATTATTGTTGGTTGTTAACATTTACTTAGAAATATAAATGTTCATGGAAGCGGAAAGAGAGTGGAGGAAAGTAGAATTGGAGCTATACAATGTCTTCTCCGTTTTATGTACTTTTTATTTAATTTTTATAATATTTCGTCTTCTGTATTTATGAAAGTCTGTATCTCTAGCTTTAAATGAGTTATTTCGACTGTTCCAGATGAAAAGAGTAATAGCTGTTCCACTCTCGACATGGTGTCGCTAAGCTCCGCCTCCAACAGCGGCATAGGCGACAGCACTGTAGGAGATAACAAACTACCCATAGACCACAAATTAAACCCGGTAAGACAACCATTTCTCCTGATGCTTCTTCACCGGCTATTGTATTTCTGTGTGCCATTTGTAAATTCTACCAATCGCTGCTGGGCTAAGAGGTTGAACGTTACCCGATTGATTAATTTTAAACAATAAAGTAGGCTATATTGAAAAGACATTTGATTATTTATTCACCATCATCATCATTCCCTTTCCGCACCAATTGGTACACCAATCGCAGCGTATCTTAATCATTTTTGTAACATGAAGGCGAGATGATCAGTCTAATGCTTCTAGTACCAGTCAAGGGACTATGAAACATTCTAAAGTAAAAAATAAATAAATAAATATTTCATGTCAACCATGTCGGGAATCGAACCCGATATAAACTCTCCTGATAAACAATCATTATCGGCCTCGTGGTGTAGTGGTCAGCGCGTTTGCCTACCATGCAAGAGGTCTCGGGGTTCGATTCCCGACATGGTTGATAAAATATTTATTTAAAATAGTGTTTTTACACTAGAATATTTCATAGCCCCTGGACTGGTACGTGAGGCGTAAGACTGATCATCCTGCCTTCATGTAACAAAAATTATCAAGATATTCTGCGATTGGTGTACCACTGCAGGCTTTATGCACCATTGAGTGCGGAAAGGGAATGATTATGATGATGTTGATAAATTAATAATCAAAAATCTTTTCAATATAGCCTACTTTTTTATTTAAAATTAATCAATCGGGTAACGTTCAACCTCTTAGCCCCTCCTCTTGATCATCCCCCCCCCCCACACATTCTGTGACATATCACTAAAAATTATTGACCTAATTTTAGTGCATGTTGGGACATGGTGGTGTTTGCACCCCTTTTAACTCTGCGTGTAATTAATGTATTTTTTCGTGAATACTATGTATACTACGGTGATGGTAGAGGCGGAAGCGAATTTAAGTATTTGCATGTTGGTGTAGTGAGTGTCCCGATGGATGAATGACGGGTACGTCTCGAAACCGGTAGACGTAAAAATGTCGGTAAGTGGTTGTATACTAATGATATTTACTAAAATTAGGTAAAAATAATGTTTACTAACAGCACTACAAGGGAGAATGGAATTATGTAATAATGGCTGATGGACAAAAATCGCTGATGAATGAGGTGGCATGCAACAGCAGTGGTTAGTGAAGAAATCTACGATCAGCACAGAGGAATCCTGGCTGGTGCACAAGGAACATTTTATTATTATTATTATTTTATACTTTATATGCATAAAATGGCGGGTAAATTGCCTTACATGTGTTTCTCTGTTTCATTGATTATAAAAAAGCTTTTGACTGTGTAAATTGGAGCAAATTATGGGTTGTCCTCAATGAGATGGGTTTCAGCACAACTTTTTTGCCTGATAAAATCACTTTACAATAAAAGCTCAACCATTGTGAATTTTAACAATGAACTATCAGATAACTTCTCAGTTCGAAAAGGTGTTAGACAGGGTTGCATTTTGTCTCCCGTCTTGTTTAATATATATGGTGAATATATCATTTGAAAGGCACTTAACGGCTGGACAATTAAGTTCACAATTGGAGGAAGGAAGTTATCCAACCTAAGATATGCTGATGACACCACACTTATTGCATCGTCAGAGATTGAAATGAAAGAACTAATTGACCGAATAGATGCTGCTAGTTCAGATCTGGGACTCTCAATGAATATGAGCAAAACTAAGCTTATGATCATTGATCGAGCTAATAAAGTAGCGCCATTATCCTTACTGCGCAACTTAGAAAGAGTCAACAATTTCATTTATCTAGGTTCTCTCATTAGCGATGGCGGTGGGTGTGAAGGTGAAATACGGCGACGTGTTGGTATTGCCAAAAGTGCTATGAGTCGGCTGGTGAAGATCTGGAAGAATCGCAGTATAACCATTAACACCAAAAAGAGACTGGTGAAGGCCTTGGTTTTCTCAGTGTTCATGTATGGTGTGGAGTGTTGGACACTGAGGGAATCTGAAAAGAAAACAATCGAATCTTTCGAGATGTGGTGTTGGCGGCGAGTGCTGCGGATTCCGTGGACGGCCAGACGTACAAATGCATCTATTCTCTAGGAACTGGACATAGGAGAAAGACTGATATCCATGTGCGAGAAAAGAATCCTGCAGTTCTTTGGGCATATTTCCAGGGGAGATTCTGATAGTTAGGAGAAAACTATTCTCCTGGGAAGTGTCAAAGGGACAAGGTCGCGTGGATGTCAACCGACAAGATGGAGCGGTACAGTCACTGAGTTATCAGAATCATTACTGGCGAATTCCTATAGAAGAGCACAAGACCGTTCCATATGGAGGGAGACTGTCCACAGACGAGCCATGCCTGGAGTCAGGCGTAATCACCATCCTCAGACATGAGGCACGGATTGAAGAGATATTGCCTTAAAGGAATTTCTTCTTACCTTCCCAAACCGTTCAGTTTGAGAAAATTACTAGTACATGGACAAATTGAATCTTGTTATTTTATTCAAAATTAAAAACAAAGATTAATTAAACAAAAATATATAAAAAAATAACACTAAACTATGAAGGAGGAGACGGGATGGGAAGGAAAGAAGAAGGATAAAGAAACAACTTAAATATTTAGATAGTGACATTTCAATCTTGACTTAAATGTAATCTCTACCATTAATAAGTAGATTATTTCACAATCGAGCAGCTACTACTGTGAAAGAGGAGGCAAGAAAATAACAGCGGTGAAAGGGTATTACAAGGGTTCTCTCGTTACTAGAGCGAAGAGATAGTAGTGAGTCCATGTTTTGATAGAGGTTGGAAGAGCTGCGAAGTGGGATTATTTGAAATATTGTGAAGTAGTGATAGAATGTGAATGTTTCTTCTTTGCCTGATACTGAGCCAGTGTAGTTGCAGATACGGCAGCGATAGCCGATGAAGGCTCATGCGAGGAGCATGCAGCTATTATGGGTGGCCAGTGGCGCGATTATGAACGCTATCTTCATCTGTACATATCGACACGGTGCGCTTAACTTCTGTACTATCTCCATCTGCCTCGGCATGTTCTACCCACTCGACGTCATATGATCGAATCCAACCGATGCATGACCCTGAAAATTTAGTCCACGTTCCTTACTTCATTAAAATTTAAAAGTGTATTTAAAATTAAATGTCACGTAAAAAAATATTAAATGTAACTGAACTCTTTCAACTATTATCCGTAAAATTTAAATCCATTGCAGCGGAGAAGGAAAACATTTTCGAGAAGGGAACATGGAAGTCTAGGCATTTACAGGGCTTATGACCTGTCATTGGCTGGTTTAAGTGGCCACTTCACACACTATAAAGTGTTTCACCTCTCTGTTGCAACGGATTTAAGTGTGAATAACTCTCTAGGGAGGAAATCCAGCCAGTCCGCAAACATTTGGACATATTATTTTATAATTTTTATATTAATTTTAAGTGAGCAGGTTAAAGCTGATCTTTTTTGGGTGATACCGTGTGTGTTGGATTTGTTCCGAGGTTTGGATACCATTGCAGGAGCCATCTTCACTCAGTTTACCCTGAGAGCTGAAACCTTTATTTATGCGGGTGAGATTCATCTAATCAAATTATTGCACCTACATAATATGTCAATATAAATAGCTCCCCGGGGAGTTGAATCCAGTCCTTGTCTACAAAAATTTGGACAAACTCAAAATCTTGTTGAGCTTAAATCTATTCAAACGAAAGTTTGTTGTTGGTGCACTTTAACTTTTCCGAAACAAATCTAGTCAATTTTTGAACCCATGGAGACTACACATTGAGATCAGCTCTTGTGGAAGCTTATTCCGACCATCAACAACCCTACTGCTCAGGAAATGCTTCCGTGGATTTAGATTGAATCTCGTCTTCTCCGGCCTGAGACTGTGGCCTCGAAGACGAGCATCTTGTTTAAGCTTGAACATGGGATATTGCTGCCAAATTGAGGCAGCTATAGCGACTGTTGAGTATCTTGTATGTCTCTATCAAGTGGCCCCTTTCTTGCCGTTCCTGCAGCGTTGTGAAACCGAAAGTTTCCAGTCTTTCCACATGTGAAATATACGGAGAGACTGCAAAGTAACCGAACTAAAATTCCTCAAAACACTGTCCTGATATTTTTTTCATAAATTAGCCACTGATGTAATTGTGGACGAAGAACTAAAACTTGTAGCAAACATGGACACAATACGAGAATTTTAGAACAATATCTTATGCAACCTTCTAAAACGAGATAAGAACAATCGAGACTAAATAAACCAGAGACTGAAATTATACAATAAACTACCAGAAAAAAACTAAACAAAAGACCTTTACAAAATATGCTAAAAATATGATCATTCACAGTTAGTAGAATATGAATTTAAAAAAGCAAAAACATTTTGTTAAATGTATGTAATCAAAAAGCATTATTAGCGATTTCAAGTATGTGATTTTGGTACACTTCTTCATCAGCTATTACTGAATCATTTAATTCTCCTTTATCATTCATTATTGTACCTGTCATTTTTTAATCCTTCATCATTCATTACATACCACTCCTTTATCTTTATTGTATGGTTTTATTATTCTTATCTCCTTTCTTCTTCATCAGCCATTATGGTATCATTTATTATTATCTTTCACCCGTCATTATTGTTGTATTATCTTCTTTTTGACAAATTTTGTATTGAGTGATGTATCAGCAGTGATTTTAATCAGTATAATGTTATTTATGTAAATGTCCTTAGAAATGACACAATCATTGCAAAATCAGTGCTTCAAAAAAGCATTGATATTTTTGATCGGCCTACACCTTTATTGTCGAAAGGATTTTCGAATTATATTGAATAATATTTAACAGTGAAATCCCAGATTGTACTACACAAGGTTCGCATCTGTCATATGGACATAATATGTTCATCCAAAAATAATCATAAATGCATATTAAGCCACATAAAACAATAAATATAAATGACATTTTCGTATTTTTACTAAGTGTTTGTAATTATTCAATGTAAGTACAATTCTTTCTCGGCGAGCGCTGAATTTGAATGACAATAATAACGATTTATCACGGCGAAGTGTCTCTGGGAACTAATTACTAATTTCAATATTTTTATCGTTTTTTCGTTCATTTCCAAGTTCACAAACTTGTCAACAAATAATGTTTTGTCATTTATTGTTGAATGACGCTATTCGCGATAGGTACTTTAACTGCAACGCACAGATGTGCATACGTTAGAAATTATTCAAAGTAAAATGATCTAGTACATCTACAATTTTACATAAAATTACGTTTTCGCGTAAGTACTTAAAATTGCGTGTTAATGTAAACGCTAAAGATTACGTTTTTATGTAAATACTCAAAATAGCGTGTTCGTGTAAATCCTAAAAATTACGAGGATCTATCGTCCCCAATTCCACCTCAATCCCAAGAAAAACTTCCTTTCCAGCAGGGTAGTTTCAGACTGGAATAAATTGCCAAGTCTAATTGTCCATTCCATTTCAGTCAACCAGTTCAAAAACCGTTTGGATGCTTTTTTGAAGGAAGAAGAACTTGGACAAGACGTACACGAGATATAGGCGCATCAGCAAACGCTGTCTGCCTATAACAAATAATAAAAATAATGTATATATGTCAAGATCGGGTTGTGGTCCTGTGGCTAGTGTCTCGAACTCACGGACCAAGGGTCTTTTTTTTTTTTTTTTTTTTTTTTTATTTATTTGGAAGTTCAACAAGAATACATAAAATACATACATTTTTTAAGTGAGCATAACTAACGTTCTTTACATATATTCTCAATTATAGAACTTCAACATCTTTCATAAATTATATAAAATAAGAGTGTAAATTCAATTTAAGTAATGGTAAAGATTAAGTTTAGTGAAAGGTAAAAATAAAGAAAGATTTTTTTTTTTTTTTAAAGAAAAGAAAAGAGAAATTAAAAACATATAAGATATAATAAAATAGACTAAAATTAATTTACAAACACAAAATAAGGATTAGGCATTTGATCTAAGATACATAGTAATGTTTTTTTTATAACCATTTGCTCTATCATGATAAATGTCAATGTTAACTTTTTTTTCTATTTTGTTATAGAGTCTTAACATACTTGCAAGAGGGTTAAAATGTGCCATATTGTTTGTAAAAATTGGAAGGTAAAATGTATTAGGTGATCTAAGGCGCCTACGGGGAACGTACAATGACACACTTTGAACACAAAACACTGAATCAACATTATTGTGAATTATATTATACAAGTACATCATATCTATAATTTGTCTCCTAGTTTCTAACTTTTCAATTTTAAAATACTCCAAGCGCTCTTCATAACATTGAAGTATTCTGCCCATGTTACACTTAAACGACAAAGAACGAAGAAATTTTTTCTGTACAGTTTCAATTATATTTTTATAAATCACATAATGAGGTGACCAAACAATACTTCCAAATTCCAACTTGCTACGTACAAGAGAATTATACAAACAAATTATTGATGCTGCATTTCTAAATGGCTTGGATATTCTGTGTATGAAGCCCAGCATTTGTAAAGATTTCTCTTTAACAATATTGAAATGATTGGAAAAAGTTAAACGTGAGTCAAATGTGATTCCAAGATCTCGGATTGTGCTTACTGAGTTGAGGTCAATATTATTAATGCTATAAGTAAAACAGTTTTGAGTTCTTTTTCTTGTAAACGTTATTTGATAGCATTTTTTAACATTAAGGTGCATATCGTTCAGTTTACACCATTCACTTAAGGAATCAAGATCTTTTTGAAGCATTGCGTGATCATCTGTTGATTCAATTTTACGAAATATTTTCAAGTCATCAGCATAGAAAAGATAATTACACTCTAACAGGGAGCCAAGATCGTTTATAAAAATTAAAAATAATAATGGTCCAAGATTAGAGCCCTGCGGCACACCAGATGTTACAGTTAAAGGTGATGATTCAAATTTATTTATGCATACAATTTGGGTTCTGTTTTTCAAATAAGATATCATCCAATTTAGAAGATCGCCATGTATACCGATTGCTTCCAACTTTTGTATCAATATATGGTGGTTAACTTTATCAAAAGCCTTCTGGAAATCTGTATACACAGCATCCACCTGACATTTTTTATTAAATGATGAACAAATATAGTCACAATATTCCAGAAGGTTAGAATTGATAGATCTTTTAGGAAGAAAACCGTGTTGCTTGGGACAAATTAATGGCTTAACATATTCCAGAACAACTTTATAGATTAACGATTCAAAAACTTTGGCAAAACATGAAAGAATACAAATAGGTCTGTAATTCGTGACAGACGATTTATCCCCAGATTTATGGATGGGGGTCACATTAGCAATCTTCCACAAATCAGGAAAAATACATTCATTAAGAGATTTATTAAATATCATGTACAATGGTTTGCTTAATTCATTGCTGCAGTTTTTTAAAAACATACTTGGTATCTGGTCAGGCCCTGGACCCTTATTGATATCCAAATTTTTTAGAGAAACTTTGATTACATCTTCGTTAATTTTTAAATCAGATAGGTTAAATTGGTGGTATCTATCATTTGATACTTTGGATGTATTTGATACATTCTGAACAATGTTTGATTTACTGAAAACAGAGGCAAAATAATTCGAGAACATTTCAGCTACGGCAATTCCATCACTGGCGCGTTCATTTTCATATATCATAACTTTTGGAATACAGTTAGTAGCACGCTGTGTTTTAGTAAATGACCAGAATACCTTCAAATTGTCTACTAAGCCTTCCTCAACAGATTTAATATAAGTTCTATAGCATTTCTTTTGCAAAGCTTTGGATCTTTTTCTTAGGATGGAGAATGCCTCATAATCCAGTGGATTATTGTATTTTTTCGCCCTCGTCCGCATTTTATGTTTTTCTTTTAGAACCTTAATTAATGGTTTACTAAACCATTGTGGATAGTTACAATTTGATTTACTATTTTTAAATGGGGCATGTCTATCTATTATTTCCCATAAAATGTTGTAGAAAATCAAGACCATATCATTTGTATTATGTTCTCCAAACTTCATCTTCCAGTCTTCAGATGATATGTCTTGACGGCAGAGTTCGTAATTACATTTTTTAAAGTTGTATTTGAGAGTTTCGCAATTTTCATTCAATAATTGAGTATTCTCAATTTCAAATGAAATTTCGATTGCTGGATGATGCTGATCAATTGCTACAAGACCGTCGACTGGAAAAACTTTTAAATTATTTTTATCAGAGAAAACTAGATCCAATATTCGACCATTATGATTGCATTGATAATTAAATTGATAAACGTTACAGATACATGCAAAGTCAACCAAAATTAATGATTTTGGGCTAGTATAATTTGTAGGACAGAGAAAATTATTATTACCTGAAGCATCTGATACCCATTTAATTTCAGGTATGTTAAAATCGCCCAGAATGATGCATTGTGAATTTGATTTACGTTGAAGACATCTGTACTGAAGCTTTTGAAAGCAGCTATTATAGTTAGAGATATTTAAATTTGGAGGAATATATGCTACACAAAGATAAATACTAAAGTTTGAAGTAATATTCGATTTGATTTCCACCCAAATGTCTTCATTTTCACTTTCAAATGTTTTATTTCTATTGGACACTAGTTTTTTCGAGACTGCTATCAAAACTCCTCCACCTTGCCTTGAAGTAGAACTTGATGTTTCGCGATCTCTTCTGAAGACAGCATATCGCCGGTCAAATATTTCTTCACTAAATATTGTTGAGTTAAGCCAAGTTTCCGTCAAGCAGATTATGTCATAGTTATTATTTAAAACCTCTTGATGAAAATTTTCGGTTTTTGTCTTCATGCCTCTTGTATTTTGATAATATATATTTAACGAAGTGAAAAGAATTTTATTTGTTCAATTTCATGTACATTTGTTGCATAAGAAATAAGAAGAGAAATCACCTATAAATTAACTAATATTATTTAGACAATCTAAACTCTTAATTAAAATGGCTGGAGATGTATCATTCCGTCGAACAAAAATACGACCGTTTCGTGTCCACACATATTTGATTTTTTTCTCCTTTGCTTTAATCCTCGTAGCTGCGTGGAGGGTTTTGTTTGAAGGAGAAAGATGTTCACTAATATATATAGGAAATTTTGTTCCTCCAATTCCAACGTGCGAAGTATTTATTTTATCTCCTGGGTTTTCCCGGTTGAACTTCATAACACCACCAAGCAGGGCGTCCCTACATTTAGTGCTAGATAGCTTTACGATGACTGAACGAGGTCTATCACTACTTTTGTTTGATTTAGACACCCTAAAGCATGAAAGTATGTCAGAATCATTTAATTTCATTCTGACAGTCCTTCCCAGTTGAGTCACCAAATCAATAAGGTTTTCATTTTTATTTTCCGGAATACACTGCATTTCGATATTATGTTCTCTTGACTGTTGTTCCATCTGTGAGACACGAAAACTTAGCTCTTTGACTGTTGTCACTAGTTCATTATTAACGGTTTTCAGGGAGTTGTTTTCGCCTTCTAGATTTGTGACCTTAAGTAGTAAGTCATCATATTTTGATGACAGGAAAGAGATAGTTTCCAATATTTTATCGTTCTGATTGAGAATTTTTTCTAGTTTACAATCAATATCCATATTTTTTTTTCCAGAAGATGTTACGCTTTTCTCCTTAATGGATTCTGTAAAAACTATTGGAGATTTACTGGTACTAGATCGTGGATCATCTATCTTACACTCATCACATTTCCAGTTGGCTCGATATATTTTAGACATTTTTTTAAACATTTCTGTTGTCGTTCCCACGCATTTGGGGTGTACAGTTAGATAACATCGTGCACATTTTAGAGCTTTAACGGGACTTACCGATTGAACACACTTGCTACAGTTCATTTCGTATTTAAAAAAATGAAGAAACAACTTAAAAATTGTCTATGATTCTTCAGATATAAATATGCACAATTGTGTAAAAAGGTCTATGGTTTTGAGTCTGCTATTGGTTATGGTAAAATTTTTGTCTCTGGTTATATTCGACCAATGAGCGTTAGAATTATGTCCACCAATTGACAGTTCAAAGTTACAACAATACTAATGTCAGTCAAATCACTATATTTTAATCACTTTATATTATGTCCCAAGTTGATTTCAAGTCTTGCAAATAACACCACTATTAACTCACAATTTTTGCCAATCAGTAAGATTGTACATTAAATTATTAAGCAGAAAAGTCTAGCGGATAATTTGTGTTTACTTTAGCCACTTCAGTTACAGTTCTACACAACTCAATTTATCTATGTCTGTGGTTCGAATTCCACTCTACCCCGACTTGATTCCCTTCTAACAGTGAGTTAATTACAACTCGTTGAAAATGGCCCTCGAAATTTGGTTAAATCATAGGAACGCAAATATTTATTTAAAAATAAAAAATAAAAATAAATTTAAAAAAAAATAAAAGTACTTAAAATTTAGCGTTCATGTAAAAACTTTAAATAGCGTGTTCGTGTTAATGCTAAAAATTACGTGTTCATGTAAGTAGTTAAAACTACGTGTTTATGTATTTACTACGTGTTTAACTATTTAGTTAAAATTACGTGTTCATGTAAATAGTTAAAATTATGTGTTCATGTAAATAGTCAAAATTACTTATTCACGTAAATAGCAAAAAAATACGTGTTCATGAAAATAGTTAAAATTACGTGTTCATGTAATTTCTATTTATTTAAATTTTTAATCGTTCTGAGGTTGGCTCTTATTTTCTTAAAAGCCTATTAAAAATATTAGAATAATTAGTCAATTTTGAAGTAGAATTGAATTCCGGCGTAACTGTTAGTTTCGGAAACGAGCGGCTAGATGAAGTGGCTAGACTGGCTAGATGCTTGCCCTATTAACAAACAAGAGCATCTAGCTCTAAAATATTAGCACTGTTAAAAATAAATCTATTTTTTTTCCATCTGTTTTACTATCTTTCTATCGAGAGTCGGCCTTGTAATCGCTCAATAGATAAATACAGACGATCGTTAAGTATCGTCTTGCTAATTGTCAAAAGTCGTTTAAAAATCATCTACAACCGAGCATGTTTTGCTTGAATTGGGATTCATTGGAGTTTATAATCGCTTTGAGGTGAGCACTTTTTATCACTGAAGCCTATTTAAAATATATAAATGAGAACTATTTTAAATGTTAATGACGTAAGGAACGCGGACTAATTGTTGCGGTCATTCATTGGTTTGTTCTGATCATTTGATGTCAATATGGCAAGAAGGTAGAACATATCGAGGTAGATACAGATGGTACAGAAGTTAAGTATACCGTCTCGATAAATACAGATGAAGATAGCGATCATAATTGAGGCATTGGTCTATTTTTTTGATTGTTTAAATCTAGAAAGGCTTATTTTTTTTATTTAAATAAATACTTAACACTTTATATGCATATACAGTATTTATACATGTAAGGGCGGGCATATTGCCTTAAGGCAATTTCTTCCTACCTTTGAGAAAATTACAAGTAGGTACATGGACATATTGAATCTTACAATTTTATACAAAAATTAAAAACAAAGATCTACAAAAAAATAACACTATACTATGAAGAGAGGAGAGGGGATGGGTAAGAAAGAAGAAGGATAAAGGGACAATTCAAATATTAAGATAGTGACATTTCAATCTTGACTTAAATGTAAATAAAGAAGGGGTGTCTCTAACATTAGTGGGTAGATTATTCCACAATCGAGCGGCTACTACTGTGAAATACGAGGCAAGAAAATTAGAACGGTGACAGGGTATTAAAAGGGTTCTCTCGCTACTAGAACGAAGAGATAGTCCGTGTTGTGAAAGAGGTTGGAAGAGCTCTCTCAGATAAACAGGCGAAGTGGGATTATTTAAGATATGGCGGAAAACGCAAATGTCAACAATTATCTTTTTTTCACTTAAAATTCTTATTTATTTTTTATTTTTTGTCACATTTAATGTTTATATCTTTTTAATTTATGAAAACTTAATTGGTCTTTTTATGTTAAAAAATTGTTGTTTTTAATACTGATTTTGTATGACTGTATGTTTTCTAAATAAAATAAAATAAAATAAAATAAATAAAATATTGTGAAGAAGTGATAGAATGTGAATGTTTCTTCCATGCCCGATACTGAGCCAGTGTAGTTGCGTGCGATACTCGGTTATGTGGTCAAATTTGCGAAGATCAAATATATAATGTATACAAATATTCTGCAATCGTTCTAACTTATCAAGTAATTCAGAGTTAGCGTCTGGATAACATACATCCGCATAGTCAAGGATTGGAAGAAGTAAGCTCTGGACTAATGTTTGCGTAGCATTAATTTGCACCAAAAGGGTCCAGACTTCCTTATAAATGGTCGAAATACGCTGCATTTTTGCCAGTAATGTGCCCTATGAAAGGGTTGGGACGATGGTGTTGATTATGGTATTCAAGGAAATCGGATGTCTAAAATAAATAATGTGATTCAAATACGGCGGCTGTTCTTTTATCTCCGTACATCAGTAATGATTCATTACCAAGACCGTGTTATTGGGACAATAAATAATAACGATGGGAATAATCGAGATATTTAGATAATCGAAATACAAGCATTCGAGACATGCAAATAATCGAATTCAAAAATCGATTCAATCGATTTTTCTACCGTAAAAAAAAAAAACAAAAAAACATTGGTAACTGTTGGGTGGGGGGATAAAAATACATCTGTAATAACAAAGTACTTCTAAATAATTATGAAGAAGTTCAGCCCTACGAGAAATTTGATATGAAACATGTTTTATTACGCACGGTAAAAATTAGAACAATAAATTGTAAATTCGAAAGAAAGTTCGCCAAAATCAACCAATAATATAGCGTTGTGATAGTTATATGTCAGCACGTTTGCCTACCATGCAAGAGGTCTTTGACATGGTGGATTTGAAATATTTATTTATAAGGGTGTTTTCACACTAAAATATTTCATAGTCCCTGGACTGGTATCTGAAGCGTAAGACTAATCATCTGACATTCATGTAACACAACATGATCAAAATACGCTGCGATTGGTTTACCAATACAGTGCCCTATGCACCATTAGGTGTGAAAAGGGAATGATGATGACGATGATAGTTATCCTATTTCCGGGAAACAAACTAACAGACGTGAACTTAATACGTCACACGCAGAGTAATTTCAAAATAAAATCAAAATTAAAACCATAGTGCTGATGATACGACACACAAAAATGTTAAAAGTTGTGAATGTTTACCCACATGTCAGAATTCATATCTCGATTGTCTCGAAATCTCAAGTCCGAAATCATATTTCGATTCTCTCGAAATGTCGAGATCGAAATCATATTTCGATTGTCTCGAAATCTCAAGTCCGAATTCATATCTCGATTGTCTCGGAAAACCATTTCGAATGAATTCACTCGAGATATCTCGATTATTTTTCCGATTAGTACGAGTGAACTCGATTAGTTGTAAGCATTTCGAAATGTCTCGATCTTTTTAATAATCGAATATTTCGATTATTTCAATTCGATTCTTCCCACCATTAATAAATAACATATCTGGCCGTTCCGCACATATTACCGTGTATGTACAGTAGGCGCAATACACGTAACCGTTTCCACATAGCCGGTGTTGGATTAGTCCGCAAATAATGGCAACATGTGTTTCCACACGCCTCGCAAATTTATGAGCCAATTTTATGAAGAAACACTCCTCATCAATTCTCTCACTGAAGGACGAATCAATCACCTTTGTTAATTAATTTATTTATAACTGTACTATATTTAATAATAGCCGTTGCGAGAAACGTGAACATACATTACGCGTATTTTTCATTAGGAAAAACTAAAAAAAATAAATTATTTTATTTGATTTATTCATTGAAAATTACACTCGTTTACATCTTAGTTACTTTATTAAGGCTTTTTAGGCTGTCCCCGTGTAAACACTTTGAACACCGGCCGAATACCCATAGAAATAACCCCGTGCCCGGCCCATTTTTGTGAAATTTCATGCTTTGTGAAGGGTTTCTTAAAAGTGTATAATTATAAAAATACTGGGTCAAATCTATTCTAACTTCTTTTTTATTTTAAACAATTAAATAAGTCATTTTTGAATGATAGTTTTGCCAACATTGGCCTTTATGGAGAGCCGCATCGCGCATAAAATTTAAAAAATAAAATATCAAAAAAAGCAAATGGTTGCTTACTTCTGCAGGGCAGAAACGAGTATGGAAGGGGGGAGTCTTATACTGCGTCGCGCTCCCCTCACTTCTCCCCTGCGGAAGTAAGCAACCATTTGTTTTTTTTAATATTTTTTTTTTTTTAAATTCTTTGTCCTAAATATTTTTTTAAATATGCTTATATGTCGTCTTGCCCACACTGATCATTATAGTTTCGGATGTGACAGGATTTAAAGAACACCCTGTATAGTTATGAACAAATAATGTTCAATGTTCCCTAAACTTTGTAGGATAAAATATTTGTAAAGAAAATTCATTACTCTATCTATAGGTTTGTATATTATATGATGTTAATACTTTTATGTTTGTCCAATGTGTTTCATAATTATATTTTTTAATTTACTTTCAAGGTAGACCCCCTCTCCTTGCCACATCCCTTCACAGCAAGAACCAATTCCCAATCCTACGCCCGCCGAGCCAAATGTCAAACCGAATCCAGTCAAAAATGAAAATTCGAACGAAATCGAAATACAGAATCCCGTGCGAAAATGTAAACGATTTTGCTCAGTCCGGCAGACAATTCATCCACAAACAAACGAAAAGCTGACAACGAGTCAACATCAGTTGCCAAAACAGAAATCATACCAAAATAAAATCGAAAAACAAACACAGCAAAATCAGACACATAGCGAGAGTCAAATACACAGCCAAAACCAAATGAACGGTCAGAATCAAACACACACTAAAAACCAGTATAATCAAAACCAAACAAACAGTCAACAGCAACCCAATCAAAACCAGACAAGCAGCATAAATCAGTTCAGTGAAAATCAGCTCAGTCAAAACCAGACACATCGTCAAATCCAAGAAGAAAATCAAAACGAAGGTCAAAAGCAAATGCCGATTCAGAACAAAGGCCAAAAGCATGAGACGCCGAATCAGATCAGAACACCCGACCCATTGCACCATCGATCCACAAACAATAGTAATGATAGCTTAAATGGCGGTACACTAGAAGATGACTTTCACGATGATTCAGAACGACGTGAGAGACACGGAGAAAATTCTTGCAAATGGTTCATCATCATAATGATGTCGTTACTCCGAGGAAAAGTTTGTAACAAGCATAATATTATTGTAGATTTGTTTGATCATAATTGTCTTATAGTTTTTATAGCTCTACAAAAACTTGACCGTTGTTGGGGTCGATTGCTTTACAATCTCCAGACGTCACGTCACTGCGTCTTGTAAAGAATTATAACTCCTTTGGTTAAATGCTGCTCTCCTAGTTCAAGTCTTTAAAGATCTGGGCTGTTTTTGAGGACTGAGGACTAAGTGCTTAAACAAATTAAGCTAAATCGGTATCCAAGCCTAGGAGGTTCTCAAGGACTAAACCATTAACTTTAGTGGTAGGCGAGCGCTCTCACACCCTTAGGTTTGCCCAGTAGTCTCTTGAAAACTAATATAAAGGCAGTTGTACAACAACGATATTGACTGCATTTTGTCTGCCAAAAGCTCCTATTTGATTAAAATTAAAATAAACAATCTATTGGTAGACAGTTAAGAAATAAATATTTTTCAAAGGAAAAAATATGCATTCGGTTATTTCTCAATTTGATTTCTTTTAATAGACAATTTAAGATTTCAATTGTAACTAATGACAAAGTTTTGGAAGGACTAGTACGACAAAAAATGATATGACCAACTTCATTTATGCAGAAAAAATAAGCAAAAAGAAAGCCAAAAACACTATAGTGTTTGATTGGCATAAATTGAATTTTTGATTCATTAAAAAACGGAGGTAAAGAAGCAGAATTCTTTAAAAGTGTTGCCTTGAAGAATGCTGACTTAATAATGTTATAATTTATATCGTAAAATTGTCGTGTTTTGACACAATATATAGATTCATTAATCTTTTAAAACAGTAGTTGATTTTATAAACTGAACTAAATTTGCATTGTTCAAATCTTTGCTGTACAAGCTATCAAGTTTTCTGTAACCCTCCAAAATTTCCACCTATCACTTTTACCCATATCCACTATCCTATTTTATCATTGTCTTATTTTATTTATATTTCATATTGTTATTGTGTTTACTTGTATATAATTTCTTTAACAAATGTTTCCGGGTATAATGTAACCCCATCCTTGCACCATGGATAAAAGTTTTGACAGTTTGTGCTCAAAATTCATAAACACAAATAGTATATTTTAAGGGATATTTTAGTGGTAGCCAAATTGTCAACATCATTTTTTCACTCTTATTATTTTTTAATACATTTTTGAGAAACTTCGCCGTGCAATTAAATGCTCTTATTTTTACCGCGTGTTAGAAAACATTTTTTCACGTCCAATTATCTGTAGCACTGAATTTCCTCATTGTGAGTCTAAAATATCGGATACTAGAACCCTTGACGCGCATTTTCAACTCGATGCTTTTTCTCAGTTAAACATCCAGTCGTGGTATTCTGAATCTTCTCTACCCCCTAGCGAGTGGTTAATTTGGTGATTTTTTTTTAAATTTGACGACACTTTGCTTCATATAATGCCAAACAGGTGATTAAACGTAAAATGATAAAAAAATTGTTAAAAAACCGGAAAAAAACGAATGCAGTTTGGTCAATTCAACCTCATTAAGTGTATTGGGTAATGTTTAAGGTTGTAATAATGTCTTAATCGTCATGTTTGATTTCACGTGTTCGTATTTATTTGACGTTTCATAATCAGTGTGGCCATAAATTAAGCAAAATTTAGGTGCATGCAATAAATGAAAATCCCCAAATTAATCACTCTCTAGGAGATAGAGATGATTCAGAATACCACCCCTGAAACAGAAAATCGAATGGTGATAAGTATTCCTCGCAGTATAGTAATTGACGCGTTCACCCACCACGCTTAAGGTCCTAGGTTCGATTCCTAGCAGGTGGACGTGAAATATTGCATTTAAATGTGGTTGGTAACTTCAATATTTTATTTTTCCTGGACTGAAACTTTCCTTTCATGAAACATAAATTATCAGGAAACACTACTTCTTTACAGTATGTGTTGATATGGTACTTTTGCAGTGCCCTATGCAAAAATGGGTGCGGATATTTTAAAAAAAATTAAAATAAATATTTACTAATGATTTACCCAAATATTGAATTTTGAGGGCTATTTTCAACGAGTTGTAAATAACTCACTATTAGAAAATGGAATCAAGTTGGGATTGAGTGGGGTTCGAACCACAGACCTTTGGTCCGTGATTCCAAGACACGAGCCACAGGACCACAACTCGATTTTAATATATAAATGACAATGATGTAAATTTATGTCTTGATAATGACTTGAATGAATTTTGAAATAGTTGAGATCCTAATGTATGTCCTTTGTGATACCCAGGGAAGAGAAGAACAATGGTGGAGCACCCTGATGCAAGTTGCTGTTCCTTTCTTCGTAGCCGGAATCGGAACAATAGGGGCTGGCCTTGTGCTTGGTCATGTTCAAGTAAGTCCCACTTCAGTAATTACATTATTCTCTTCCTTAATCTCCCCTCCTTTCCTTTTTCCTCTTTTTTCCTTTTTCCCATTGAGTGAGTTTTGAGTTTTGATTTATGGTAATTTAAAAACAAATACGTTTATTTATATTTTTATATATCTTTAGCTTTTTAATATTTTTTTCTATTGAATATGTTCTGTAACTTGAATTATTAAAAAAAAAACTTTTATTTTATTGGTTGGTTGGAAGAAATTGCCATTTGGCAATAAGCCCGCCAATGTACAAATAACATTATGTACAAAAAGTTAAATAAAAAAAATATTTTGTGTTGTTTTGACCGACTTCATTTCAAGTAGACGAGATGTACCGAATATGGAATAGCTTCAGAATAAGTCTCTTTACCAATAATATATATAATCATTAACATTATTTATTTATTTATTTTTCAGACGTGGGCAGTGTTTGTAGAGGTGGCGTCCATTTTTGTACTTGTGCCATCATTATCAGGCCTAAAAGGTAAGAAACACCCGTTACTTTCATATTAATAATTATACAAGGGTATCCATATATTTATTTGACACTTTATATAAGACAAGCCGACCCGACAGACGTTGTCCTTCCCGAACGTTGGCTTGCCTGCTATTAGCTTGGAAAAAGGCTTTTCATTGATAAGTAGGTATCTAGGTACTTGTTTGTGATTAAATTCCAAAACTAAAAATTGTTAATATTCAAATATTGAATTTGAGTAGGTACCTAGGTACTTGATTATGGTTGAGTTCCAAAACATAAAATAAATATTTTTCGTTAAGAGATTCATTTGACTGAATTTATTTATTTTAACGAAACAAACAGCCGACAATGATATATTAACATAAAAAAATACAGTTTAAAGACAGACCAGCGAGTTTCTAAATATAAATTAAACATATTATTGATTATTAAATCTAATATGTAAAAAAGCAGTAAAGAGCATGAATATTTTGTTCATCGATCTACCGGGGCTACATTCGAGGAGAATGCATTTACAAAAAAATTGAAACATGTTGTTTTTTGTGTAAAAAAAGTTTGTTTTTTAATGTTTACAAACAGCATTTGTTTTTTGTGGATCTCAATCAGATTCTTTTCTTAAATTCCTTAATTTCTACCCATTTATTTATTTTTACTGGATTTTTGTAATAGTAAAATAATATTAAATTCAATACATTTTTTAAAATCGTATTCTTACATTAGTACACCCCTTTGTTGGTGAGAAGATCGGAATTTGACGTTTGCAAAAGGAATGCCATATTTGAAAATAAATATTGATTTTATGTTTTGGAATTCAACCATAAACAAGTACCTAGGTTCCTACTTAAATTAAATATTTGAATGTCAACAATTTTTAGTTTTGGAATTTAACCACAAACAATTATCTAGGTACCTACTCATCAATGAAAAGTCTTTTTCCAAGGCAAGCCGACGTTCGGGCAGGACAACGTCTGTCGGGTCAGCTAGTATTTTATATTACAAAAAGCACTTGTGCCGTAAGATAAATAAATATTTTTATTTACTTATTTGAAGACAGTTTATTACACATTTTTTTTTATTTATTTATTGGGGATATCAACAGTAATACATGTAACAAAAATACAACAAATAAAATATACAGAGAATAAAACCAATGACAGATATCCACAGAAATACATTAAATACATGTACAATACATACTAGTGTGTTTGTGTGAGTGTAAGTGAGTGAGAGGGTGGGTGAGTGGGTGTTATATTGGAATGAGGGTGGACATGTGTGTAAATATTGCACAAGTGTCAAGTGTCGAAAATATAAATATATTTAAAATATTAAGAATTAGAGATAAAATAAAATAAAATAAGACTTTATTATTAAAACTAAGTATAAGACAAAAAGGTATGTTTTAAGACGCGCATTTTAAATGTTATTTTTTTACAATCAAATGGATCAATAAGGGGAAAGTTCAAATTATATTCTCTAACAAAACGTATAAGTGGAGAGTTCTGGGCATAGTTCGTACGAACTGCTGGCACATGAAATAGAGAGCTCGACGTGTGACGGGTGCGGTAGCCGGGGACATATAATGATAACTCCGACAAAAGAGCCGGACTATCAAGGCGTCCACTAAGTATGTCAATTTGAAACATAAGTCGTAACTCCACGGGACTAAATGTTCTGTGTTCTGTGGAACGAGCAATTAGTTGACAAAGACACATGAGTATATCATCACAAATATTTAATAGAATCAGAAACATCAATAATAATGACAATATATTTTTTTAAAAAAACAAATATATGGCACATCAATATATTTTATTTTCGTACTTGTGATTTACCCAAATATTTAATTTTGAGGGCCATTTTCAACGAGTTGTAACTAACTCACTAATAGAAAATGGAATCAAGTTGGGGTAGAGTGGGATTCGAACCACAGACATTTGGTCCGTGAGTCCGAGACACTAGCCACAGGACCACAACTCGATTACGATATGGTAAACAGTAAACTCAAACATTCGGGAAATCATCAAGGAGTTTCTCACTCAAACCCCTCCCACTAAGGAAAATCCTGTCCTTAACTCCTCTCTTGAAAATAGTTTTTGTCCTTGAGAGCTCAATACGCTTTTCCAAAATATTGAACAGTCTCGGTGCGATAAAAGAGAGATGTCTCTGAGCAAATGCATGAATTCTCCTTATTGGCGAGTGTGCACTGATTTAAATTAATATAAATAAAGAAGGGACGTCTCTAATAACTGTTGTGTCCTTTTAAAGTATAGAAATACTGCTAGGATCTTAAAAAAACAGGATGCAATCACATTTCATGTGTAATTAGCAAATAAATGTGTATGTAACAAATGCATTACTTAAATATTTAATTATTTTTCCATCTGTCAGATTGTCGAAGAAACAAAATAAACATTTCGTTAGTGTTGCCAGGGTAGTATTTTTTGTACCCTACTTTGCTCCTCTAATGAGAGAACTAATGAAAATTGGATCTCGGATTAAACAACTCCATCGTGGACATTTGACAGACATTATCTTTAAAACGTCAAATATTATTTAACATGATATAAAAATATCAGTTTTATGTCAAGTTTAAAGTTCATTAATTCAATTACTCTTATTAAATGACCCTTTACTTATCAATCAATATTTCCGCGCGCACAATAATATTTTAGAGAAATTTACAGATTGGTTTTATTTTACCTTACATTTGTGTTATGATTATATGTTTTCCCATCGTGCAACATAACGCGGCGACTTCGCGAACGCGTGCGGTGAATGTGAGGCATAGTGGGGGAATTATTGGACACAGTCCGATGTATTCAAATATGATTCTACGCTCCTTCTGGACTATTCTTAATAATAATCAATTAATGTTGAATTTGTTCAAAATAACAATGTGTTTACATCCATTTCTCATTCGAGTCCGCTCAAGATAGGAAGATACCGTCTTTTAGGCACAAGGTCCGCTATACAAATATCAAACCGAAGTACCTTCGATAACAAAATATTGTCAATTACAATATTGATAAACATAAGTGGATGATGTTATGCAAAAAGGCGTCAAGCCCCACCAGCGTCTAACTGAGACATTTCATGTTTAACATCGGGCGCATTTAAAAAAAAAGACGATCAATTATTTAACTTGGCTGTTAAGTTTAATATAAATTAATTAAGTATTTAATACAACAAAAAGGTGAATTGAAGACGGTGAAGAAAAGGTATTTTATTATAAAAATTTACCGAAAAAGTGGGTTCACACATTTTTACAGAGCACCTCTAAAAAATGTAAAAATGGTTTAAACGATTTTCATCATCATCATCTCCTTTCCACACCCAATGGTGCATAGGGCACTGCATTGGTACACCAATCGCAGCGTATCTTGATCAGTGAGTTGGACTTCTTATTGCGGAATATGTGACCAAAGTATGAGGCTTTTCTTCTTTGGACAGTGATCAGTAACTCCACTACTACTACTGACATCACGCCATTTCCCCGTAGGGGTAAGCAGAGAGAATGGACCGCCACAAACGTATATCCTGGCATACATTCCTAGCTTTTTTCACATTCAAATATCTTGTCATACCTATATGCCTTCTGTTCTGTCTGCTTTTGACATGACCAGACTTAAGATTTTGGTTTATCTGATCATGCCACGTCTTTCTTGGTCGTCCTCGTCTCACGCTACCGTTTATTTTCGCCATATTTACTTGTTTCACCATTCTCTCCACATGACCAAACCGTCTCAGAGACCCTTTCTTAATCCTTTCAATTATACTTGACTCAGATTTACACTCTCGCCTTATTTCATCATTCGTAACCCTGTCATACATTGATTTCCCACATATTCGTCTAAGAGATCGCATTTAAACCGCGTTCTCTCAGCTTTCATCCTTCCTCTGCCAGTTCCATGTTTCACTCCCAAACATAAGCTATGGGACTAAAACTTCATTGTGCACTGCCAGTTTGGCTTCGATCGACATATTTTTATTGGCAATTACTGTGCTTAGTGCTCCGTTCATTCTGTTGCCCGCATTCACTCTCCTTTCAACATATTTTTCTACTCTTTCATCTCTTGAAAACATGCTTCCCAAATACACAAATCCTTCTACTTGTTCGAGATATTCATTGTTTACATTTATTATGCAGTCAGTAACCTCACTCCCCCTTTCGAATACCATCACTTTTGACTTACTTTCGTTCATCGCCAATTCGCTCTCCAGGCATACGTCATACATTCTAGAGACCATATGTTGCAAATCATCCTTGCTGCTTGCTGCTTGCTAACAGAACTGCATCATCAGCATACAACAATCAGCAACTCTCTTTCTTAATTTATGGTGCCATAAACCGCTTCTTTGGATACACGATCAGTCCACGATAAACAAACAGACACGTAATTTCTATTTTATAATATAGATGTTTACAATCATTTTGGGTCAATAAATTCTTTGAAATGTGTAATTTACTTGATATTTCAAATGAAAACATACTATTGACATTATTATTTATGTTTGTTGGTTTGCGAATCAATATTGTACCTGTACATTTTTCAGTCGATCGATAATAATTATTCTCTTCGAAATCTAATTAATAAATAGGCGGTGTGTTTTTTCTTTTATTTATCTATTTATTGATTTGTTTTTTGCATGCGTTTTGACATTTTTTTCGCCAGTCTATTTTTCAATGGGCCAGAAAATATTGTTTTTGGTAATGAGTCCGCTAAAGTGCATGCACTTTGAAATTTAAATAAGTAAAATAAGCGTCGAAAATGTTCACAGTGTTCACTGTGTTTAGTATCTCTTTCCAAACAGGCTGTGCCAGGCAAGCCAGAATTTCAAGAGGTACCTTATTGTAGAATCATATGCAGTTTGAGGCAAAAGAATTATTGATTTTTTGCTTTCTAGTGGTAGGCACAACTAGTATATCCTAATTTCTAGTGTTGAACCTATGGAAATCTCTGTTTCTTCTAAAATCTAAAATATTTTTTATGTACGTACGTACATTAAGTTTTCATAGATATATTGGCATGTGACTGTCAATACATAGATTTGTTTAAACATATCTCTAAGCGATTCTCGGAGGCTCATATTGCAAATTGCTTCAACAGCTCTCTTCTGCAGCACTAAAACAGAATCAACATCTGCAGCACCTCCCCACAGCAGTATACCGTAAGACATAACGCTGTGAAAGTAACTGAAGTATACCAATCTAGCTGTTTCTACATTAGTAAGATGTCGAATCTTTAACAGCGTAGACTGCAGAACTAAGTCCCCATTGAAGCTGAATGCGAATGAGTTTACGAAACGAATTAGTTACAGAATAAGACCACAGCTCTAATGTCGCAAAGGCGACTAGTGTGGCGAAATGGTAAAGTGTCAACTAAACCAAAGTGCGTGTGTGTGCACGCGAAACACACGAAGCTATTGCGAACGATTCACTGTAACCCGTGATCTATTATTACCCATACTCCCCTACATTTTTTTTGGACCCAGTTATACATACTGTTGTCATGATGATTCAGCGCTAGATTATATTTGGAAAGGATCTATACCATTTGGGTATTCATTTGCAAATGCATGAATTCTCCTATTGGCGAGTGTGCATTGTAGTTTGTTTTAGATACATTTACATTGAAGAGTTTATCAAATCGGGTAACCTGGCCCGGAACTCGCAAGTTAATTAGCTGTAACAGTTGGGCACAGTCAAATATTGAATTTAATATTTTAAATAAAAATAACAAATCATTTCGTTTTCTTCTGTTTTATAATGTTTTTACATCAAAATATTTATTTAAGTATGAATAATTACTATGTTCAACTGGAATACCTAATTTAAAATTAAAGAAACGTTAAAATTTATGTTGGACTCTTTCGATATAACCGAGTTGCATTCAATTTGGCTACGTACTACAGCAACATATAAAATTTTCATTACATGGACCGAGTCGAAATCTCTGTTCGTTCGTAACAGAAATCCCAGAGTGTTCATGCTTTTATTTGTTATGTTCTGTATACGTTTGATGGTTTAATTTTTCATCGAAAATAATAGATGTCATTTTGGTCACTCGCTCCAAATTTATAGAATTAATATTTGAAAGCAATTGGGTTCTTATTTCGGCAAAAAGTCAAAACTTTGCATTCATTTGTCAAAATTGAGTTCCTTTCACACCAAAATGTAAAAAAAAAAATAAAATAAAAATTACTGCACATATAAATAGTGTAGTGAGAGATTTTTTTGAAAAATATATGTTAATCAAAAAACCTAATACTTTATATAATTGGTACACATATTAGTTATATTTTTGTGTATTTCATTGCTTTCAGACTTTTTATTGATAAGTAGATACCTAGGTACTTGTTAGTGATTAAATTCCAAAACTAAAAATTGTCAATATTAAAAAACTTATTGAATTTAAGTAGGTACTTGTTTACGGTTGAATTCCAAAACATAAAACAAGTATTTTTTCAAATATGGCATTCTTTTTGCAAACGTCAAACTCCGGTCGTCTCGCCAACAAAGGGGTGTACTTATATAGGAATACGATTTTTTTAAATGTATTGAATTTAATATTATTTTAGTGCTACCAAAAATCCAATAAAGAGAAATAAACGGGTGGAAATTATAAGGAATTTAAGAAAAGTATCCAAAAAAACAAATGCTGTTTGTAAACATTAAAAAACAAACTTTTTTTATACCCAAAAAAACATCATTCCATTCTTTTGCAAATGCATTCTCCTCGAATGCAACCCTGGGAGATCGATGAATAAAACATTTATGCTCCCAACTTATTTTGTTCGATTGAAGATTTTAATATCTACAAACACGCACAGCGCAAAGATCTATATTTCTCTGAATACCGCACGTAAATCGGTTGAGCGGTTTAGAAGGAGTACGGTGACATCACACGTACAGAGGAATTATATATATAAAGATTATTGATGTTTAAGTAACATGTATTCTTGGCACATATATATATACTTTATATTTGTATAAAAACGAATATTATTTTTTTTACATTTGATTAACTAGGCATTAATAATTAAAAAGTTTTAGTTTTTCTTTTTGTATTATTGTTTTATTAGTATAGGAATGCTTATGTTCTAAAGATAAAAAATCTCTATCTTAGAACAGGCTGAGCCATGTTAGATGGAGACTATCATAAACAGAGAACACTCCGTTTTTATTTTACATTAATTAGTTTTAAATAGATTCCCTGTTATTAAGTACGTATACTATTTTTTTGCAATTAATTAATAAATTATTTTTTTTTAAAAACATTTAAACAATTTAAGTTAGATTGCAGAGTTGCGCAATGACCTATGTTTGTTACCTCTATTGCAAACGATTCACTGTAACCCGTGATCCATTATTACCCATGCTCCCCTACATTTTTTTTGGACCCACTTATACAGACTGTTGTCATAATGATTCAGTGCCAGATTATATCAGAACAGAATAAGTTATTTATTGACTGACAGTTCGCTGCATACGCCAACAGCTGACATTATTATTCCACTTCGAGGAAATTGGTTATGACGAATACACATATTGTTAAAAAGAAAACAAAACATATGTGTCCTCAAACTTAATATTTAATAATTGTTGTGATACAGCCAACTTTTGGAAATCTGGCGTTTTTACATTTTTAATTTATAATTTATTTTACTCCATATCTATATCAATTTCCTATCATAGAGCATTACTAATCAAAATAATATAAATATTTACTAATCATAATAAACTATGCAAGATAACAATTATTTGTACATGTTTATACGGCTAAAACACTCTGCCTGCTCTCAGGTAAAAACCCTGAATAAGGCAATCGAGTGGAGATAAGTTCGCCTCGTCGTGTAGTGGTTGACGCATTCGCCTAGCATTCTCGATGTCCAGTTGCTTAATCACAATGGCCGCACTTGCTGGTAATAACCGATGCGATAAAAAAATGACACCGCGATTGTTTACCGTTTTAGCAATCCCAATGGAACATTGATTAAATTATTTTATTTTTAAAAGAAATTTATTTATAAACCCTTACGGATTACATTCATTTAACACCATATTTTTTTTTTTTTAAATTCATATCATATTATTAATGATAATATTTTTAACATGTTTTATAAAGGTTGTCTTGAGTCTTTTGTTTAGTTATATCTGGTAGTTTAAAGTACAATTTCTGTTCCAGTAGCTCAATCACAATAATAATAACTATCGACTTGCTTATAACATGCTAAGCATTTGAGCGATCATAATGAACAAGCTTAAGTTATCGCAGTCATAAGTCAACACGTGAGTAATCTCTAAGTCAACGCTTGTGTCGGTTGGTTTTTTGTTTTTCTCGTAAATAAATACAGTTCATTGACGAAAACTCGGAATTTACTATAAAAAATAATACAATATATTGCATTTCCAAAATAGTAAGGAGTGTTTAATACAAATATGTGAAAATTAAATTACAATTACTATGGGGACTGTTTTTTTTGACATTTGTCTTGCCAACCGCCGCCGCCGGCTAAATTTAATAAAAAGCATGATAAATAATAAATATAGCAATCTTGGAATATTTTTCATATTTAAACCGGCGAAATTCAAATATGTGATTGCGCAGCAGGATTATACGTCGCAAAACGTATATATTTTGACATTTAATATTAGGTGTTCACGGATGTTGCATTGTGGCTAGTGTTGCGGACTCACGGATAAGAGGTCCGAAGTTTGAAACCCACTCTACCCCAACTTGATTTCTATTTTCTAATATTGAGTTATTTACAACTCGTTGAAAATGGCTACCAAAATTGAAGCATCTAGATAAATTATAAGAACGCTAATATTTATTTTTATTGAAAAAAAAACAAAAGATTATTTTAATTATTTATCACTTCTAATTGAATTCGTTTGATTGATTTTACAGCAAGAGATAAATAGATCACTTTTATAAAATATGTTTTAATTCGTATTAATTATTTTTATTAATCTATAGTGACGATCCAAATTAATTGTATCTAACATCCTCTAAAAGAGACTGATAAAGAATTCCGTAATTACTGATTTTTCCAGATTAAAAATCATTACATTTTCCATAAAAAACATACAATTGGTTTTAAATAATACAACAGAGATGAAGAGCTTTTAAAAATCTTTCACAAACATCAACAGATGAAAGAACTGGAGGAATATGTATGTTCAAATATGGGCAGAATGGTGAATGTTACACAGTGTGTCAAGTGGTCACTTAAACCTACCTTTCAAAACGTTAAGATACATATATACCTCGCTCATTGAATCCATTATATCTTACGGAGTGCGTGTCTGGGCCTGGGGTCTCACCTTCCAGTCTCACCTGGGTAAAATTTATGATATTCAGGTGAGACTGTTGAGGGGGGTTGTACCGGATAGCATAATCCGTGAGGCGAAACATATGGGCGAAGGTGTATATTATATTTTTAAATTCTGTAATGTCCTGCCGGTAAAATAACGTTGTGACTACAAATTGATTGTAGATCACTTTGTTGATCCGGAATATAAAAAAAGAGTTTCCCACACTCACAACACTAGATTAAAAACTAAGGGCTCCCTGTTTGTTCCCCGAATTACAAATTACTTCGGAGAGGGAACATTAAATTGCGTTGTTCCAAGGTTGTTCAATGATCTCCCTTTGTTTTAAAATCTTCTCCTTATATTGCTTTTTTAAATATTATCTATACCTGTTATTCTTTCTTTTTTCTCTGCTGCATTGACATGTTTTTATACTTTTACCTTTACCTTTACTTTTACCTGAAACAAAAAAACAACAAGAAGTTTAAAAATTCAAAAATTGTTTTCTGGCGTTGCCAAGTATGTGAAATAATTCAGTCAGATGAATCTCTTCACAACAATAAAGGTTTCAGCTCTTTAACTTCACTAAAATCAACAGATGGAAGAATTGAAGAAATATGGATGTTCAAACATAGGCAAAATGGTGAATGTTACACAGTGTGTAAAGTGGCCACTTTATAATATGAAAACTTCGCTGGTCCATTAGATTTAAGTCTAACTGTGTAAAATATAAAACTTTGTAACTGTACTGTATGTTTCCTAAATAAAAGAAAATAAATAAAATAATCCATCATTAACATGAAAGATCTTCAAATGAAAAAAAAAGAACTGAAGAAATATCTTTTAGATACTTTATAGTGCCTGTTTATTAAAAAAATTGTAAAATATAAATAAAATAAATGTAATATAAACCTGTCATAATAAAAAAATAAAAAAATGTGTCCCACCGAAAAGTCTTAAGACTTAGTGGGTAACAAATTCTTTTATGTATTTTTTAATTATTAAATAAACGCTGCTCTGCAGCACTGAAACTGAAACCAGCCAATGTCAGGTCATAAGGCCTATAGATGCCTAAACTTCTATATTACCTTCTCGCAAATGTCCTTCGTCTCTGTTGTAATATGTAAAACGAACTCCCTCTCGAAACACGAGTTTTCACTCTATTAGAGACATAAAAACGTCATTATAATTTATGTATGTACCGACCATTTTGTGATTTTATACTTATTTTGAAAAATTTAAAATCCTTTATTTTTAAATCGTTCGCAGGTAACCTGGACATGTGTCTAGCGTCTCGACTGTCAACGCAGGCCAACCTCGGCAACATGAACAGCTCCAAGGAGGTGTTGACCATGGTCATCGGAAACATCTCATTAGTGCAGGTAAGATTACAAATCTCTACTTATAAAGCTCAAATACGTATAGCAGAGTATTTTTTGCGCATTTGCTAACTTACACCACAAGCGGTAAAATCAGCGTCGTAGCTAGGGTCACGGACGCCCCCGGCAAGATTTGAATGTTGCGCCCTCCGATACTTATTTTCTAGGAAGAGGAAGGGAAACGAAGGCTGTGGGTCTGCAAAGTGCGCGCCCCTGGCAGCCGCTTACCCGGCCAACCCCTAGCTACAACGCTGGGTAAAAACTTCGTAATTTTAAGACT
This sequence comes from Micrasema longulum, assembly GCF_059751315.1. Lineage (NCBI taxonomy): Eukaryota > Metazoa > Arthropoda > Insecta > Trichoptera > Brachycentridae > Micrasema > Micrasema longulum. The sequence goes on along the minus strand of NW_028277579.1, from coordinate 54,236 downwards.
ATCGTGTTTTTTTTAGGCACATTTTAGGATATTTGAGGGTATAAACACTTTGAGCACCGCCCAAACACACATAGAATTAACCCTTTGCCCGGCCCATTTTTGTGAAGTTTCATGCTTTGTGAAGGGTTTCTTAAAAGTGTTGTAATTATGAAATTACTGGATCAAATCAATTGAAACATCTTATATTTATTTAAAACAATTTAATAAGTCACTTTTGCATGATAGTTTTGCCAACATTGGCCTTGATGGAGAGCCACATTGCGCATTGCAATATTCGCCCACATACAGGTCTCCCTCCTTTTTTGGTGCTTTGTATCCCGGATCTGTGAAAACACGTGATTATAATAACCACGCGTTGTGTCCCGGTCCCGTGTTTTTGCATAGTTTACCAGCCCGCTTACCGCTTAAGACACGATATACGAGTGTGTTCAGAAAATAGCGGGAATTTTTAATTTGGCGGGTTCGGAGAATCTGACTGTCAAATTTATTATATTGGCATACCTGCCTCTGAAGTATGCTAACATTTTCAGCTGTATGCATTGTTTACTTTGTCTTCCATATAATCCTAACCACCCTTCATTTTTTTATCCCTTCTTTTTCCTGAACCCTCTTCTTGTCTCCTTCCAAACTCATTACCTGATCCTACATTGCTCATCAAATAATATTAATTTAGCTAAATACAGAGCTAATTTGATAGCAGTATTTATGATTTTTTCAGTAATTGCAAAATACTGTTTTCATTGTAAAGTAGTAATTTAAATAAGTCCTTGCTTTGATATTCCAAAATAAATAATTATTGGTGCGTACATGTAAAATATATATTAAAAAACCAATTTTTTTCTACAAGTAATTCAAATAGATCAAGTCAAAGAAGGAATAGTGTGTTAGAAATACCACATTGTAAAACGAGGCTCGCACGGAGACATGCATATTTTATAGGCCCAAAAATTTTTTATTCTTTTTTTACTGATAATATTTCATTGATTACAAACTTTCAAAATTTTTCTTCTTCTTTAAAAAAACATGGCTACTCTGAAAACCGTGAAACTTTCTGATTGTCACAACAACATAACGCTATAATTTATTAGCTTTTTGCAAACAAGTGGTCACATAAACCCTCGGCGTCGCAAAGTAATTTATTTTGATTAAAACTATTTTTTATTTATTTTTCATACGTTTTCGAGAAACTTCACAGTACAATTAAAATCTTAAAATTTTGTTTCGTGAAAACATTTTTGCATCCAATTTCTTGTAACCCTGAGTTTTCTCGTTATTGACCTGTTTTTCAAATGATTAAAATATTTTTATTTATGACATCATTATTAATGTTTTATTTAAGATTAGAATAATCTTATCAAGATTCATCAAAATATGTAATTTTCCTTCATCCAAATCATTAATCATTATTACGCTACCTACATTAAAGCCAATCAAACCCATGTGACCACTTCCTGATCAAGTCATGTATAAAGTATGTTTTTTTTATCTAGCGCATCATGTAAGCTCGTATGTGTTTTTTTTTTAAAGAATTTTATTAAAAAATATTTAAATAGTTCCTACAATCAATCGTTCAACTTCAGTCAGAAAAAAAAACAGAGTTCCGGACACGCGAGAGTAGAAAATCCTAGCCAGGACCCCGGTATCAATAAGCTAAATGCTGGCCCTTTATAAAACAGAGTTTCGCTTTTGCGTCTAGCTTTAGCGATACCGGGGAAGATATAGAGTAGGATTGTATAGGAAAACTTATTTATTAAATTATTTCAATGTATGGTGTAATATTCATTATATTTAAATGTGTTACGTGCGTCGCGGTCATAGGCGAATGGCCCATGCGGGCGTTGCGCTCCACTTTTTACGAACGCTACGGCCGACACGGGACTTGGAGTGGTGGGGGCAGTACAACCCCCCCTCCACCGGTTCGCTCGGCACGGCGTCTTGGCGCGACCCTTTATAATGCGGAGTTTGGAAACAATACATCAGTTGAGCTCTAGTCTCTGAACAGAGGAGAACGTTTTTTATTTCCGTCTTTCCGCTCTCCATTTTTCGCCCCGTTCTGCCTTTGCCTCTTTGCACGACTTGGACCGGCCAAAAAGTCCTTTTCAGGGCTATTGGGGTTGAATAGGGAAATACCACGATTTTTTACAATGTTAAAGAAAGAAGGGTCTATGAAATACAGACGAGAAAAAAAATATTTTTTTTACTACTCATTAGTAGCGTAAAAAAATACGATTTTTAACTACCGCAAGAACGGTCATTGCATCGGCCACGCCCCTGATACGTCACGATTCATGTTAATTTTGAACTCTGCAACTATTTAAAATTTTATACAATCGATTGACCAAAATTTGGCAAGATCGAGGCATCTCGAAGGAAACTAAAATGTTCATAGAGCGTACGCTTGTGTTCCCAATATTCTTATATGGCGCAGAAACGTGGACAGTTAAAACACGAGAGCAGGAGAGAATATATGTCTTCGAGATGTGGTGTTGGCGTCGAATGATGAGAACACCATGGACAGCCAGAAGAACAAATGTCTCCCCACTGGAGGAACTCAGCGTAAAAGTTCGCTTATCGGCTGTTTGCTGCCAACGTATTCCGCAGTTCTTCGGACACATGGCTCGACGCGACCCAGAAAATCTGGAGAAAATAACAATCACGGGCAGTGTGGCAAGACAAAGAGGCAGAGCCGCAGCTCGATGGATCGACCAGGTGAAAACCACGTCACGGGCGACCCTATATGGAGCTGTGGAGAGGGCGCAGAGCCGTGAAGGGTGGAGACGCTTTGCCAATGGAATGGCTGGAGAGAGTACCAATATTCACGACCCTCAGAACTGAGGAACGACAGAGAAAAAAAAGATAAATAATTTAAAAAACAATCCTCGCTATACGTTTCTATCCTAGGCGTGGAAGTTACCATAAAATAAATGTATTTTACGATCCAGCGAGTTTATCTCGTAGGCAGACATATGTAATTAATTCATGTATTGACGCACGCCATCATCAAAGGATTAAGGAAAATAAATAAAATTTGTGAACAGACTTTAGACGTCGGAGAATGTTATCTCGTATACTTTCTGTAATCGTAACTCCGACCATTATTCTTTTTAAATGTTAATGTTTACAGAGTACTTAATACGGCACTCTCGCAAGTCGGGAATAACGTTAAAAGCGAATGTTTACGAGTCTAATGCTATAACTATCGACGTATTCAAAACATGTTTTTATTTTTCTAATAAAATAAAACGTTTGATTCATTTTTTCATACCATTAAGAAATATACTAAGGATTAAAGAACTAAAACAATTGTATTATGGATTGGTAAATTCAATACTGACGTATGGTCTGATTGGCTGGGGAAGCTGCACTAAAACGACTATGGCTTCAGCAGCTATAGCTCAAAAATCAGTGTTAAGAGTTACAAAAATACCATACCGATACCCGAGTGATTCGCTCTTCAAAGAATTTCAAGTGCTGGATATTCGTCAACAGTATATATTGAGGTCAGTAGCGGTCACACATCTCAACAGGGAAAAATACGCAAGGGTTTGTCATGTTCATAATACCAGACACTCCAATAAGGGTCTGATTCTACAGAGAGGAGTTAATACTTTTTTGGCTCAAAGGCAGCAATATTATTTAGGCCCGAGGGTATATAACCTTATCCGAGATTCGTGGAAATGTGGTGAGATTGCCAGGCTGAGGAAGGTGTTGACTGCATTTTTAATCCCTATTGGTCGGAGGGAGTCAGAGAAATTGTTGTCCGATGTAGAAGGACGTAAGCTGGTTTCTTGATTTACTAGTAATGACTAAGTCTTAAGACTTAGGATATAGAAATTTTGGTATTATTTATGTTTTCTCTGGATATTCATTGTTTACTTTTAAGACTGAAAAAGCACACATTATGATAAAACTGTAATTACTTTTTAATATTATTATAAAATACATAATTATTAGCCTTTGAACGGGGAAGCTATCCCTAGTTAGGCAGTTTAGATGAACCAACAGCAAAAATAAAAAATCTGTATGTTTACTTTTACTACTTAATTAATTTGTTGTATAAATAATTACTTGTAAATTGCTGTAATAAATATGTAAAAAAAAAAAGCATAATTTTCGGGTTTAAAAATGAGCACATCCAAAACGGCCCGCAGTGGACCTCGCGTCATTTTGACGTCACGCGTTATGCTGCCGACAGCGCTTCCAAAAAACATTGCGTACAAGTTTAGCGTCAAAACGTCATACGTGCCGTTTGTCCCACAGGGCGCATAACGTCTCGTTTTCGGGTAATGAAAAATATGCATATTTTTAACCTTTATTAAAAATTTATCCGGCGTCGCGTCGCACGGAAAAAATATTAACAGAGTTAGCATAATATGTTTTACTGATTTGATTTTAAAAATAATATGTAACGTGCAAAGGTTCTACTGTCGCATTATTATCATCATAGGGCACTGCATTGTCAAATCAAATGCGGCGTGATTACAATGGAAGTTATCTTCATTTGTCCATAAAATCATATTGAATTATATTTTTAAAAAGTAGAACATTCATATTTGAAAAATAAATTGAAGAGCTGAAGAAATATGGATGATTAACATAGGCAGTGTAGAACGGTGAATGTAACACAGTGTGTAAAGTAGAGGTGTTAGGTTAGAGGAAAAAAAATACTAGCTGAAACATTTACATTAACTGTTAACGAAAAACTAGTCAGGATATTATTACACGTATTTGTTTATAAATTTGTATAAACCACTTAATTTTTTTTATTACACTTCGACCGGTCTCGAGGTTACTACCTCATCATCAGGAATTTAACTAACTTATAATTACACGCGTTGCTATTTATACAGCAAAATATTGTATGAAAGAGAGAGAAAGAAGATAAACTAAATCATAACGGGAATAGTTTTAAAAGAGGACTCGAAGTTAAATTTAATTGATTATTTATTATTTGACGTTTTTGATTAATGGCTTTACTAATTTCTAATCGTTCTAAATTATCTAAACGAAAACCATTTTTATTGACATGCAAAATTTCTACATTCTGGTTTATACAAATTTATAAACAAATAAGTGTAAAATGTCATACCACAAAGTGAAAAATGTTTTTGATAACAATAATATAGGATATTATTAATTCACAAATTAAACTGCTTCGTGAAACTGTCTAGCAAAACCATGGTCCAACCACCCCCACCCCCACCCCCAAAGGCTTACGCACTACCACCCTCCCCAGGATGGCTGTTTGCTTATAGCCACGACTCCTCAAGCGAAATAAAATAGATTGAGTTTTTCTACCGACATTTCTTGGTGGAACTGCATTTTAATTATAATAATGAAAATATGTAAAATAGATTTTTTTAGTCTCCCACCAGTCTGACGATGTCGGTTACGACGAAACCCAGTCACTGGTAACAATTTATACATAAAAGTGGAATAAAACTATTTACCTATTTTTATTATTTTAATTGAAATAAAATATTTAAAAGTGTGCTTTTATGTTCCGGATTACCTTAGACAGCGTCAGCATATACAGACCAATATACAGGACCAACCTGCCAATGGTTATGCCTGTTGAAAGGGCTATCTCTATGTTGAACGATATTACTTTGGACATTGTCATTTTTCACGTCTCTGAGGGAGTTTTTCGTTACAAGATTCTCTTACTTTTTTAACATATTATTCTCTGGATATTATTATTACTGATGTGTTATTTTTATATATACCTAATTTACCTTATTATTTAAATTATTTCTATTCGTATGAATTAAGATATTTCGTTTTGTAATGTACATATATATGAATAAATAAATTTGAAAAAAAAATATGTTGAAAAAGTTAAAGACCCTAATGTATGGGAGCGAAGTATGGAATTGGAAAAATTGTAATGAAAGTAGGGTAAATGCTGTCGAAATGCGATCCCTCAGGCAAATGTGTGGTAAAACGATGTATGATTGGTGCACAAATGTCGAGATCCGTGAACTGTGTAAGGCTGAGACATGCACTATCGACAGAATCAAGAAAGGGGCGCTCCGTTGGTTTGGACATGTAGAGCGAATGGACAACGAATGAACGGCTAAAAGGATCTACGATGCGAATGTTGATGGATACAGAAAACGAGGAAGGCTGAGAAAGACATGACAAGATCAAGTCCATTAAATACTTGAAGATGGACATGTCAAAAGTAGGAATAATCGGCGTGCATGCATGAGAAGATGTATGTATCCGTATGCAAAGATAAGAGTGATATGGCGTTCTATCCTCTCTGCCTACCCCTACGGGTAAACGGTGTGATAGTTCGTTTGTTTTGTTTGTTTGTTTGAAAAAAAAAGAATTATTTATTCTAGAGGGAGGGGAGTGGCCGCGGTGTTGCTATTTTTTTGCCTTCGCTTCTCTAAACTGTTGTTTTTTAAACGGTTTTACAAAACAGTTTAATTTTGAAACGGTAACTGTTACCGCTTCTCGTTTTAAATAACCAAAACGCCTATCTCTACGAGCAATGTTATGCCCTCAGACAACAAGAAGCACGACATCAGTATCAAACATTTCAATCTTATCTTTGTGAACAATAAATGTACACGTAATATTCTTTATAGCAATATTACTACGCATTAGTTTCTTATCAAACACAGCTTAAGCAATCAATCAAAAAATTATAATTCACAATCAAGATAACGCCTGCATCAACTTAAAGCGGTCTCTATGAACGTACGAATATTACAAAAATGCGTCTTTTCCCGGAATCCTAAATTATTAAAACAATTTTTTTAATGAAATCGATGTACGAGACATATTCAGAAAGTAAGAGTACTCAATATTTGCATTTAAAAAAAATACAGTACATTTTATTTATTTAATTTATTATAATTATACATTTTTACAATTTTTTAAATTTCAACTGTCATATTTTTACTAAAATCCCACCAAGCCACTTTCTGTATGCGGAAATACGAAAGAGCGTACAAAAAATCAAAAACAAGCCATTCACGGACATTATAGATCTATAGACAAAGACAATACAGAGAAACCGTCAAAATTAAAAGGCACAATACTGGACAAATTTGATCGACTCGGAGAAGAAAAACCCACGCCAACTATGGAATTCTGTAAAATCGCTTCTAGGTGATACAAAGCAACAAAATAACGGAGTTGACCATGATCCGGAAGATTTTGCGAGCTACTTCAGGGATAAAATTGAGAGTATTCGAGCCTCTACTTGTACCAACACTCCTCCTTCTTTTAGTTTAAATTTTGGAGAAATACTTGAACAATTTTCTAAAACAAATGTCACAGAGGTTACTAACATAATTTTAAGCTCTCCAAATAAACAGTGCTCCCTAGATCCCATCCCCACCTGGTTATTGAAAAAATGTATTACCCTTCTTTCTTTATATTTAACTCATATTTTCAATGAATCCATCAGCACGGGATAGGGTCCTAAATTATTTAAAGAAGCGATAGTTACTCCACTTTTAAAAAAACCTCAGTTGAAGTCTGAGGATCTTGCGAATTTTCGGCCAGTATCCAACCTGCCAATAATATCCAAAATTCTAGAAAAAATCATAGCTAAACAGATTTCAGTTCATATAAATGATTACAACTTACTTTCTAACTTCCAATCAGCTTATAGAAAATTCCACTGAATTGAAACGGGACTGTTAAAGATTCTATCGGATATAACTAGCCAATGAGTCTGAAAAATTAACGATACTTGCTCTCCTGGACATGAGTGCTGCATTTGACACAATTGACCATAGTTTTCTTATTGAAAGATTAGAAGTCACTATTGGAATTTCTGGGCTCACTAAGGCACGGATCCAATCTTATCTTTTGTAGCGAACGCAACCAGATCAAGTTGCGGGCAAAAAGTCTTCATTTACTCATCTCAAATCTGGCGTCCCACAAGGTTCCGTGCTTGGTCCAATGCTCTTCACACTGTTCATTAACGATGTGTCCAAAATTATACACTCATTCGGATTACTTTCTCACTGTTATGCGGATTACCAACAAACCTATTTTTACTGCTTTTGCCGCCGCCGGCCACTCTGCCTGGAACCAATTGCCTTCAAATTTACGAATCATCGACAGTCCTAGTCAGTTCAGATCCCAACTAAAATCCCACTTCATACTCTCAATTTTAAATCTGGAAATATAACAGACCACTTGAGTTTATTTAGAATGTAAGTTTAGGTATACAATTGTAAAGCGCCATTGAGGTGATTTTTTACAAAAATGGCGCTATATAAATCAGCCAAATACTATTATTATGAATATTTTATTATTGTCCCCAGGTTCAAGCCATTGTGGCCGCTATCGTCGTGGCGCTGTTCGCCATCACAGTCAGCGCGGTGGTCGACCACGAAGTGAACTTTGGTAATGCGCTGCTGCTCACCGCGTCGGCTGTCTTCACCGCCACGACAACATGCTTCGTTCTAGGTGACTATTATCCGCAATCGTACTTCATCACCGTCATTTCCCTGTTTGTACTCAGTGGTGCATGGGGCACTGCACCGCTGTGCCGAGAGCGGCATATTTCCAATCGTCATGTGACAGGAACAGTGAAATATTGCAGTGAACCTCCTGCCGTGAACTAAATACATGGAAATAGGATAAAAAATCAAGCCTAATGATGAATGTTTATAGGGTCAAAGCACCAATGAATGACCGTTTAAGGTTCCGCTTGTAGTGAAATCTACATATAAAGTATAAATTTCATTATTTAAGCGGAAAACAATAAAAAACACATGATTTTTTCTAAGTACTTTTACTTTTTTATTGAAATACGAGTATTACAATCATAATTAATATTTAAACTTATAATTAGAAATCAAACACTGATTTGAGTCTACTGAATACTTTATTTTATTTTTACAAATATAAACATATAAAAATAAAACTTCGTGACAATTTTTTCGCCTTATTAGGGCATTTTCAAACGAATGATAACATTTCATTCGTTTGAAAATGCCCTAATAAGGCGAAACAATTGTCACGAAGTTTTATTTTTATATGTTTATATTTGTAAAAATAAAATAAAGTATTCAGTAGACTCAAATCAGTGTTTGATTTCTAATTATAAGTTTAAATATGGAGTTCTACAAAATAAACACCAAATCAATCAATAATTAATATTACTCTAAAAAAAATAGCAGAATCACCAGTGAATGACCATTACTACCCCAGTAAAAATATTACCCAGATTTAGTTGCATCATAACATTATAAAACACCCTCACATATTAGAATTTGGATATATTCAAAGAATTGCATAAGAAATAGCATCAAATAAAACACTAACCACACCTTTCTTTATAAAAAACACCATCAATCTCAGAACAATCAGAGGGGGAGATTTAGCAAAATGTAAACTCTCGCCTTCAACACAGTAGCCAGCCAGGCTCATTATAGACCTGTGCCTCGATTATGACCGCTATCTTCATCTGTATATATCGAGACGGTATACTTAACTTCTGTACTATCTGTATCTTACCTCGGTATGTTCTACCTACTTGTCATATCGACATCATATGATCGAAACAAGCCAATGGAATGACCGCAAACAATTAGTCCGCGTTCCTTACGTCATTAACATTGAAAATAGTTCTCATTTATAGTTTAAATAGGCTTCTGTAATAAAGAGTGCTCACTTCAAATCGATTATAAATTCCAATAAATCCCAATGTAAGCAAAAAATGCTCGCTTGAACATGAATTTTGTATGACTTTGGGAAATTACCTAGACGGTACGCTTAACGATCATCTGTACGTATCTACCGATCGACTACAAATCCGGCTCTTTTATCGTCTCGATACATACACTCGGAAAGATAGTAAAACAAATGGAAAAAATATAATAACTAAATTATTTTTTTTGAGTGGGAACTTTCAAACGCATAGATAATTTAATTTGCTAATAGGACAGAACCTAGCGACATTATTTTCACATCTAGGCGTTCGTTTTATTAGAGGGACAGTTATTCCGGAATTTAATTCGACTTCAAAATTTACTTATTTCTTTCTCACATTTTTAATAGGCTTAAGAAAAAAAAATGCCAACCTCAAAACGATAATTTTTTTAATAAATCATAATTAAAGGAAAAATTGCTCGGTGGAACAAAATTTTTGACACTTTTAATGCGTAGATAAACGTATCGAGGGGTTCTAGACCCGTCGGTATAAACCGATGTACTTACATCAAGTTTTGATGGTGGGGGTATCGGTAGTGTACCTTTGTAATCGGTCGGGAGACTTTTATCTTCAACTATGACGTACGCTTCCCCTTGTTTCATATCGATGTACCTACCCAAAACTTAAAGGTGGGGGGGTCGGTAGTGTATCTATATAATCGCTAGATGGAATTTATCTTCAACTATACCGTCAAGGTGAAGGTATGACGTCTTTATCTTCCCATCATAATCGAGGCCCTGAGCATGGAGGGCGAGAACTATTCACGGGGACAAGTCACAATAGATCTTCACAGGTCGCAGGCAGTGACGTCAAGAGTTTGCATAGCACTGACCCTCGCCTAGAATAAGAATTGTAATATAAGCTAACTTAAGAAATAAAATAAAAAATATACAAAATTAAACACCGCTTCCTTCATATCCGACTACAGGAAGAACTTCCTAACTATTCGAGTTGTGGAGCGGTGGAATAACCTTCCCGAGAAGGTGATCAGTGCACGCTCGGTTAATGAGTTCAAAAAACACCTGGACAAACACATCAATTTACTATATTTTCCATGTTCAAAACAAGACAGCTAAATAGCTGCTAGTGTGTAAATAATAATATCAAACTAATGTTTCACATTGACCCTGCCAGGAGTTGAACCTCGATCGTGGTTAGCGAATGCGCCATCTTCTAAACTACGAGGCAGACTAGTCTCCGCTACATTTTTTTTTCAGAATTTTTACCTGAGAGTAGTTTTCTGTCATTAGTAAACGGCCTTTTATTTATTTATTTATTTTATTTATTTATTTTATTTAGAAAACATACAGTCATACAAAATAAGTACTAAGAACAACAATTTTTTAACATAAAAAGACCAATTAAGTTTTCATAAATTAAAAAGATATAAACATTAAATATGACAAAAAATAAAAAATAAATAAGAATTTTAAGTGAGAAAACGATAATTGTTGACATTTGCGTTTTCCATGGAGGTAATAAATTAAAATAAATAAAAATACCGAATGTACACTCCGAGCCATCCACGCACACACATGAACGCACATATAAAACATACACAAACATATACATTACATGTGGCACATATACATAGCATAAACCACTCAAGATGTACATTCAGCAACTATCCCAAATAATCGACCCCATGAAGAAATTTTCTGTACAAATGCAACGAGAACATGAGAACATTGTGTATTTTCTAATTTTTTGTAGTTTCGAGAGAATTAATTCAAAAAATAATAATTGCAAAATGTGACTACTTATTTGTATTGATTGTTCACTGAGTGTTTTTTAAAAATTTATATTGTAAATTGAAAACCAAGGATCAAAGTAGCTTGAATGATGTCAAAATGCAATCTCTCGGACGAGTGTGTGTTAACCCGCCTGTTCCTGTGACAAAAATGACAATATCAGACATAAGGCTTTCATACAGCTCACAGTAAAGCAGCAAATTAAATATAATGTAGCAATTTTTATGCATAAAATAATTAAGGGGATGAATAAAATAAAAACAATAATAAAATTTAACCAACAATGTCATACATATGAAACAAGGGGTAAAAAAAAGATAAGATTACCAATGAGGAGAAAAACAGAATCTCAAAACTCATTGTACAAGGGATTGAAGCTGTACAATGAGTTACCTGAAGAAATAAAGGAGATCGAAAAGATTGAAGTATTTAAAATGAATTTGAAAAAATATGTTATTGAGAAATTTCGATAAAAAAATTGTAATGTTATTAAAAGTTTATATTCGTTTTTAAGATGTTATGAACTAAATTAATAAAGCATAAATAAATAAATAATACAATTTACCAAACTAAAAGGGGTGGAAGCAGTAGAATTATATTACAGATTTACATGATTTAAATTTTAAAAAGTAACACGTTTATTGAAAAATACAAAGTTTTTTTAGTATGAGTGAAACAGATAGGAAAACCCTCGGTCTTTAAAATAGTTTTGTGATATGTGGAGAGTGTTTTTTATAGAAGGACATGTCGAAAGTCGGAATAATGAGGAACTTCAGCCTTTCGGGAAATTGGATACAAAAAATGTTTTCTTACGCGGGGTAAAAATTAGAGCATTTAATTTTACGGCAAAGTTTCTTGAGAATTTACGGAAAAATTAATAAAAAATATTTTGTTAAAAACGCACTACTTTGAATGACGCCACTGGTTCATGTGAATCAACCTATGATCTGAGAGTTATGGAAGATTTCCGGTCTGCTTGTCGCTTCTGGACCAATGGGAAGAACTGAATGAGAATAAGCGGAAACGAACCTCTGACGTTACACGCGGAGTTATTTCAAAAATACAAAACTTAAAAAAATCGTAGCGCTAATAATACGATGTACAAAAATTTTAATAAAAAAAAATTGACTTAGTTTAATAGTCTATAATTTTAAAAAAAATAAAAAAAACACTGAACCTTCTCATTGGCACGCACGCTTGAGTAGATGTAAGCACCAGTTTGACATAAACTACTTGACTAAAATTGAGACCTTAAAAATTGTGCACAAAATAACACTGGGAAACATACAAGACGACGACATAATATTAGTCAAAAATGCTGACATACATAAATATAACACCAGACAACAAAAACACTATCATATTGAAAAAGCAAAGACAAACACAGGACAGTCAAAAATACTACATAATGGACTTAAACACTACAACGACCTACCTTACTACTTGAAAACTTTTAATGGAGACAAATTTAAAATCAATCTGAAAAAGCACATGATGACTGAACTAAATAGACTGGACGAGACATAAAATGACTAGACAATATTAAATTTCTAATGTAACCCTAACGGGTTTTTTAAAATTGTAAATAAATAAAAATAAAAAAAAAGAATCCAGAGAAAGCGAGGTCTGAAAGGAATGAAATGAAACAAATCGTTCCATGAAGACACCAAACTGTATTTTTTAAATGTAATGTTTGTTATTTTTTTAGATTTTGTTCTGGTTTCCGTCATCATCATTTCCCACAAGTTCAAGATGAACCCGGACAACCTCGCCACGCCCCTCGCTGCTTCCATTGGAGATGTCGTCTCCATAACCGTCCTCTCCATAACTGCTTCGTATCTCTACAGAAACATTGGTAACGTCCTAATATTATTCAACGCTCACAAAATACCACTTCTTCGTCAGCATCATTTTTTTTTTTTGTACAAATTGCTCAACATTTTTATACATATGCATTTTTTTTATTACGAAAAATTTACGTACTACATAAAATCGTAAAAGTGACATTTTTCTTTTGAGCCTGACAATTTATTTTTTGCTGTTAGAGCAATCTAAATATAATAATAAACCGGGGTGTGGTCCCGTGGCTAGTGTCGCGGACCCGGGGATCAGAGGTCCAAACTTCGCACCTCGCTGTACCACAACTTAGTTTTGATTTTATAATAAACTAGCGGACCCGACAGACGTCCTACCCAAACGTTGACAAAAATATTTTCATTGATAAGTAGGTACCTAGATACTTATTTGTGATTAAATTCCAAAACTAAAAATTGACAATATTCAAAAAATATTTAATTTAAGTAGGTACTTGTTTATGTATTCCAAAACATAAAATAAATATTTTTTCAAATATGGCATTCTTTTTGCAAACGTCAAACTCCGGTCGTCTCACCAACAAAGGGGTGTACTTATGTGGAAATACGATTTTTAAAAATGCATTAAATTTAATATTATTTTAGCGCTACCAAAAATCAAATAAAACGAAATAAATGGGTAGAAATTATAAGGAATTTAAGGAAAGAATCTGATTGAGATCCACAAAAAACAAATGCTGTTTGTAAACATTAAAAAAAACTTTTTGTATTCACGAAAAAACAATATCTTTCCATTTTTTTGCAAATGCATTCTCCTCGAATACAACCCTGGTAGATCGATAAATAAAACATTTATGCTCCTAACTTCTTTTTTACATATTGGATTGAAGATTTTAATATCTACAAACACGCACAGCGCAAAGATCTATATTTTTCTGAAAACCGCTCTTAAATCGGTTAAGCCGTTTAGGAGGAGTACGGTGACATCGCGCGTACAGAGGAATTATATATATAAAAATTAATAAATATTTGTTTAAAAAGAAACTGTCACTCAGAATAACGCTTCCAAAACCACATTTCTATAATATATTACATATCCCGGTGGCCTCCGTGGTGTAGTGGTTAAGACGCTAGACTTACGCATGCAGGGTTCCGGGTTCGATTCCTGGTGAGAACACAAAAATAAATGTAATTAAAGCTACTTTTTCTGCCATTATTTTTTTTAACTACACCACAAACCAATTACTCACTTTTTTCTGTTTTCTCAGAAAGCTATTTTTGTTGCCTGCATGCCAGAATTGTTTTTTACTACACCACTATTGCCATCTAGCGGCCGACCTGTGAAATGTTGAAATCTAATTTTAACTAATATTTGAACCATTACTATCTCAAATCAACTCGCTCACGAACTTTTTGCTTCGGCAGTACATATATTTTTTTGAAAAATTTCGCTAGTGGGCAAAATAATCCCGTACAGGACAGACGCAATCAATCATTTCTAGAGTAATAAAATAATAAATAGGTATTTGTGTTTCATGTTTTGATATTGTTATTAAATCATGTTTCTGATCCTACATTTGTGGTGATATACTCATGTGCCTGTGTCAACTAATTGCTTGTCCCGTTTCAACACAGGACTTTTAGTCCCACGGAGTTGGGACTAACGTCTCAAATTATATGCAATAAACTTATGAATGTAAATAAATAAATTGTTGATTTGAATTATTTAAGCATCATTCAATGAAAAACATGTATCAAAATAGGTTCTGCCTAAACACAGGAAGTTCCCAGCTAGTCGGGACCTGAAACGAAGAATCTCTATTCCTTATGAAATAGTGAAGTAAATAAAGTGGTCTTTTTTTTCAGAGGAGAGCATTTGGCTGCCGTGTGTGGTGATCGGTATCTACCTCCTCATCCTTCCCATGTGGGTGTACATCGTGTTATACAACAAGTACACCCGGCCCGTCCTCACTACCGGGTGGACTCCTGTCATCTCCGCACTCTTCATCAGCGGGTAAGCGTGCCCTGAGCTTTTTTTTTTAAATATATATTTGGACCCCTGTATTACGTGTCGTGTACAAGGCTAAGATACTCGGAAAAAATCGTTTTTGTTTGTCTTGGAAAGGGGATGTTCGATCACTGATTTTGGTTTATTACCTTTATGAGTCCAATCACCATTATTGCAAAGTTCGAGAACAATGGCGCGTGATAACTACTTTTAACTACAGTGTGGATATCTGTTAAGGATATTCCATCTTTCCTGCATTCTGATTCAGGATTATGGCGTTGTAAACTGAAAGATGGGCACTGAAATAACAGATGTTCGATACTCTGAAGAAATATCATCGCATGGACAATAGTCATCATTCCTTAATTTAAACCTATATAGGTAACTTCTCATAGCTCCGTGTCCGGTAAAAATTTGGGTCGTTTCGAAAGTACTTTGAGGATGACGACGGAAGTTTGCTGCATCAGCGTTGGGAAAAATATTGTTAAAAATATTATTTCGACAGCATTGATGCATAAAAACAGACAAAAAAATCAAAACCATATTTATGGCTTGACCACTTGGCACTCCAATTGCAGCGTATTTAGATTGTTTTGTTATACGGGTGGTAAGGTGATGAGTCTTACGCTTCAGCGCTGCGATTACAAACGTTATCTTCATCGGTACATATTGAGACGGAATAAAGTCAAATCGATATTTTTGTTTGAAAATTTAAAGTATCGTCGTTGGTAACCTGCAGTTGAACATGTTTAGAAAAAAACAGTTATTACATATTCTATTTTCCATTCAGAAAACTTAATTTTAATTTGTTGATAAAATTGAAGATAAATGTAAACTTCACATTGGTCCCTGGTACCATAGTCTAGAAATGTAGAAATATTACAATGCAGACACACCTTTAAAACCAATATTCCACTTTCATTCGGCCGGGAATTGAACCCAGGACCTCACGAATAGTAGGCGAACGCGCCAAGCACAACACAACGTGGAGGATTTATCTCCACTCGATTTCCTTACCCGAGAGCATACATCGAGCGGAAAACGCCCGTCCAGGGTTTTATTTCTATTTCACACAGATATTCCTCATTCCCCTGGACAAAGTTTTTTGTGTACATATTTCTAATTAATTCATCAGTAAAATAGCTAAAACTGATTTGGGTGCATTTAAACAAAAGTGTATCTGCTTAATCCTGATTGATTTAATTATTATTATCATTAGCAAAGCCATGTTTGACATTCCATACTTATCTTAAGCCTTTTAATTTTATAAGAAATTATTAATCAGAGCTGGAATTATCCGACCATTTAACCTCAACAATTCCTTGCACATGTACGTCAAACTTGGCATCAATGTTCTAATGTAAACTATTGGTTTTGACTTAGTTTCTTAAGTTCACTAAGCAGAGCTGTGCGAGTTTTTTTAGCACTTTTATTTTTAGAAACGATAGAAATATTTTGTATCAATTTGGGTTCTCTCTCAAAATGCAAAAAACATTCTGTGTTAAAAAAATTAACGAAACATCTGGATTGCATCGAACACAATATTGTAAAACATGATTTGTATATTTTACAATATTGTGCTCTTAAACAATCCAAATGTTTAATTAATTTTGAACCTTTACCTTGCTGTCCCAAAGACATCCACGCGTTACGGTGCTGTGTAATTATTACACATGCAAGAAATGAGAGATTTGAAAGCGGAAAAATATAATATTCAAATACATTTGTTGAAGTAAAAAGTGATGATATGTTTTATCCAATTGCTAAAAACATGAAAAAACCATTGGTTTATGCGCCCGGCGCAGGCGAAAGAACCGCCTCTGACGAAAGTCGGATAGTTACTAACTGGCGTCTGGGTCGTCTGGGAGAAGTACTAGAAACTTTGCTGTTTGCACGTGACGCGTGAAATTGTTCCTATCGCTCCCGAATATTCCTGTATTATCGAGAGTGAGACGTAAAGAATGCGTGAGACAATTATATATTAGGATAACTTTTTAGCTACGTCCTTGGCAAAAATATATTTTTAGGCGCTGTAAAAATTAGAGCTTTAAATTGTACCGCAAAGTTTCTTGAAAATATATAAAAAAAAATATTTTTTTAAATAAAAATTAAATACTTTGCATAACGTCACTAGTTCTTCCAAATCAACCAATAATAAGAGAGTTGTGATAGATTCCTATTTTACGGTAAGTCAACTGACGAATCAGTAAAACTCATCGAGAAGAGGGGGAAAATTAGAAGTAATTAAAAAAATACACAACTTTAAAAAAATCATACCGCTGATAATAAAGCGGCCTCCGTGGTGTAGTGGTTAAAATGCTTGACTTACACACGGAAGGTTCTGGGTTCGATTCCCGGTGAGAACATAAAAATTAAATGTGATTTTTCTCAAGCCCGGGAGTAATGTGCTGTAAGTCACCATTGTAATTGGACCTCAAGGGCTGTTGCGTGCAAAAAAAAATCGATGCGTAAAAATTCAAGTATACTATTTTTGGCTTAGTTAAATAGTCTATTTACAGATATATTTTTTTAAAACCACTCTCATTGGTCACCTCCAAATTTTTGTATCATTTTGCACAAGCATTAAAGTTTCAAATAATATAAATATTGCTAGGAAGATTTTTACCGATAACTTTAATTGGATTTTTACGTGCTTTGATACAGAGTAATATAATTGTATCTGGTGGATCTTTTGATAATTCTCCTTTCCTAATCTCACAAATTAACTTATTATATGATAACCGTCAAATTTGGATGTAACATTAAGTGCAATAAATGTAAATGTGGCGGAAGGAAAAACTGATAACTGGCACAGTTGTAAATAACAATTATTTATTTTGTAAAAATTAATCCAATAAAGTAAGCGTTAATTTTATTTATTGTAGAAATCCTACAGCCTTCGACAAAACTATCGAGTTGAAAAACAAAACCAGTCTCAGTTTTTTTTAGTTACAGAAGGGGTTTGACAATATCGTGATATATACAGTAAAACGTCGTTTTTACGTTTCTCAATTTTACGTTTTCCCGCTTCTTACGCCGAAATGTTCAAGTCCCATTTTTTTACATACCGTCTCATTTAAATATTCCCCCAATTAACGTTTTTGACGTTTTCCATAACCCCGGTTTTACGTTGAAATTTTTTCGAAACTCATTCGATCTGTCAAAAGACGCCGAGCCGTGCGCCGCCGCATTTGCCTAAAATCTTGAATAAAATGAAGGTTAATAAAAAAATGTGTAAATTGTTATCTCAAAATAAATACAAAGTAGGTGCAGTGTAATTGACCATTTTGTGTAAGTGTCTAATTTTGACATTTTACTAAATTGTGACCTGCGGTTGACGCATTTTAGGAAGAATAAAGTCTTTACTTTTTAATTTTAAAATATCCGTTAAATGTCAAATAAAATTTGTTTTATATTTTAAGTTCAAAGTTCATTAATTCAATTTCTCTTATTAAATGACCCTTTACTTATCTACTCTGTTGTGTTAATCAATATTTCCGCGTGCACAATAAAATTTTAGAGGAATTAACAGATTGCTTTTTTTACCTTACATTTGTGTTATGATTATATTTTTCCCATCGTGCAACATTACGCGGCGACATCACGAATGCGCGCGGTGAAAGTGGGGCATAGTGGGGGGATTTTCGGGCACAGTCCGATGTATTCAAATATTTATTTATGCTTTATTAAGTTACTTCATAACATCTTAAGAACTAATATATACTTTTCATTACATTACATTTTTTTTATCAAAACTTCTCCCATAACATACTTTTTCAAATTAATTTTAAATATTTAGATCTTTTCTATCTCCTTTATTCCTTAAGGTAACTTATTGTACAGCTTTAATCCCTTGTACAATGAGTTTTGAGATTCTGTTTTTCTCCTCATTGGTAATCTTATCTCTTTTTTACCCCTTGTTTCATATGTATGACATTGTTGGTTAAATTTTATTATTGTTTTTATTTTATTCATCCCCTTAATTATTTTATGTATAAAAATTGCTACACAATTTCTTTGTGCATTCTTTCTACATTAGAAGAGATATTTCTTTTGAGTATAATCCTCGTCGCCTTATTTTGAAGAATTTGTATTTTTTTAATTTCTCCTTCATTAGATAAAAAAAAGATATAAGCACAGTAAATATGATTCTAGGCTCCTTCTAGACTATTCTTAATTCTATGATTACAGTATTACCAAAGTTATGTCCGTTGGCCTTCTTCAATGTGATTATTTTGACTTTAAACATTGACCATTCTTGACTTTATTTTCTATCAATGAATGTTATATTTCTTTCCAGACTCGGAGGTCTTGTGCTGGACCAGGCTGTAGACAGGTTCGAAGGTTTTGTAGTGTTCCAGCCCATTGTGAATGGGATCGGTGGTAACCTGGTATCTGTACTGGCTTCCCGAGTCTCCACAATGCTGCACCGAGGGTCTCTGCCTGGCCTGTTGCCAGAGGGATCTAAAATCCTCGAGTGGCCGTGGAAGGTGCTCTTCTATGGAAGTAAGTTAGCATTTGAACTTGTGACGTAGTTCAAAGTACATAGTTCAATTTTAATAATTTTTTCGTACATTTTCGAAAAACTTGGCCGTACAATGAAATGATTCAATTTTTACCGCATGAAAAAAAACATCTTTATATATATAATTCTTCTGTACGTGTGAGCCACTGAACTCCTCTTAAATGGCTTAACCGATTTACCTGCGGTTTTCATCGAAATGTAGATCTTTGCGCTGCGCGTGTTGAAGTTATTAAAATTTTCAATCGAATCTGTAAAAAAAAAGTAAGAAGCATAAATATTTTTTTCATTGACCTACTAGGGTTGCATTTGACGAGAATGCATTTAAAAAAAAATGGAAGGATGTAGATTTTTTATGGATCCCAAACAGATTCTTTTCTTACATTACTTATAATTTCTTCGCATTTGTTTCTTTCCAATAGATTTTTCGTAATACTAAAATAATATTAGCTGACATTGAATTTATTTTTAAATACCGCATTCATGAATAAAGTGCAACCCTGTCTCACCAGAGAAGAGCCGAGTTTGACATTTGCTAAAAGAATTCTATATTTGAAAATGAATTATTTTTTGTTTTGGAACTCAACCATAAACAAGTATCTAGGTACCTACTTAAATTCAATATTTGAATATTAAGATTTTTAGTTTTGGAATTCAATCATAAACACGTACCTAGATACCTACTTATCAATGAAAAGTCTTTTTCCAAGCTAATTTAAAATAAACCTTCACTCTAGAGCCGTAATCCGGGGAGAAAATACGGGAGTAAAATTTCATGAAGAAAGTTAGACCGATGATCCTCTTAATGTGATTCTTTAATATTGCAGCATATACAGCTAAGACCGCCCGGCTTCTGATCTTCTTAGCAGTGGTGGGACAGGTGGTCTTCATGTTCGCAGCCGACTACATGTTCATGTCCAAGGTGACCATTACCTTTTCCTTCGCAGTGGCCTATCTCACCTGCTCCACATTACAGGTAATCTCATCGTATACCCTAGACACATTTGTTTACTATGTGAAATTTTGTTAATGTAAAAAAAAATATTAATTGTAAACCAAATAAAACTTCCAAAGAACTTAAAATAAAGCTGCTGAACAATCCGATACCCGATGTCCAGTAATAGAAAGGACAAATTCCATAAAATATCTGGGAATTACCATTGATCCATTTCTTAGATGGAAAGAACACATTGATATCACCGCAGACCAAATACAAAAACAGTCTACTTTGCGCTACACTCTCGTATCTGATGGCAAAACGATGCATTTATAGATACAACATTTTACCGTAATTCGGCTCAAAATATTCTACTCTCTGAAATCTATGGTGTGGTATTTAAGATTATTTTTCATGAGGCTTCCTAGTCAATCGGCAACTTGATGTAAATATAGAAATGTTGGTGAGAAAACGAATTCCCACGCGGATGCGGGGCGAGAAATGCGGGGGGCGAAGCCCTCGGGCTTCTACAATATTATTGAGCGGAGTAGACTGTATTTTAATTTTAATGAAACAAGTGAATATCCTCGATATGCGGTATGCAGTGTCAATCGGTCACAACCCCAACGAATGAGATTGATTAGGAATGGATGCCACTAACCCGGTTCGTTCTTGATGGAATTGGGGTGGTCCGGCTGGTCAATTAGGAGCGGCACCAACACTGGGACAGGTCTCCGATCTGGAGCTGAACACTGGTGGTTAGTGGAAACAAAGTCTACGATGCGGCACACGTTTAACAAAATAAACACGCGATTCACAACACGAGGTCTTATTGTGGCGGATGATCAAAGGATACTAAGGTGGGAAGTGAACAGCGGTTGTGGGTACAAAGGATGTTGAAGTTGTGACAATATTTTAACAATGCATACCCACATAATTCGCAACCAAATGTTCTGATTTGAATGCCATAAAACATTTTAAAAGCAATTATCTCAGTTTCAGCTTTTTTGGGATGCATCATTTTGCCATAAGATGAGCAAAGGGTGTATACCAAAGTATAATAGAGTATGGAATTATTTTTGGTTTTAAAACCACACTAAATCCCCTAAAAGTAGCTCAATGAAGAATCCTTAAGACAATGTTATAGATGCCAATAGTCACAAGCTTGGTATATGTGTTCCGTACAGCGGCTGTTTTGGATGGTCTCCAAATTTTTTAATAGTTTTTATATGTTATTGGTACAAACGCAAGGCCTAAACCATAGCTAGAAACATAGGAACCCGGAGAGCCATTAAGGAACTGCATCCAGTACCTAGAATGAGAACATCATATGCTCGAGGTTTCCATTTATATCTTGGACCTGAATCCTTTAATAGTCTGCCAGAAAATTGTAATTTAGTAACATGTAAACAGTAAAATAAGATGTGAATATCCAAAAGCTTCACCTATTTACTATTTGACTTAACAGATGCTTAGCTGTGGCCCTTATTAATGTATGCATTTTTCCCCCAGGTTATGGTGCTGTTATACATAGCCCACGTGATAGTGCACAAGATGTGGAAAAGCAAAATGGACCCTGACAACTCGGCCATTCCCTACCTGACCTCTTTGGGAGACCTGCTCGGCTCCGTGTTCCTCGGCCTCTCCTTCTTCATCCTGCTCGTGCTCGGCAACGAGTACGGCAGCGAGAACTAGCCCCGACACCCGCCCTCGCCATACTCGTGTGCTCAGTACTACTAACGTTGATATTATAGTCATGTATTTTAACGGATGTCGCAAAACGGATAGTTTAATTTTACTGTATTATTTATCGATCGTCCAGTTCATTGGTCAGATAAATAGGCATTTGAGTTGAGTATAGTCTAATAAAATCTTTGATGGCCTAACCTAACGCATAAATTTAATAGGTAACAGAAGGTTTACAAATAAAATATCTGTACTAACACAAAAGAAAGATGCGTGGTTACATGATTAACCGACAGGCGCTTGTATATTTCAAAAAGGTTTTATACATTCTAATAAACCGTAGTAGAATTCTCCTTTTTGTTGGCCATGCAATGCAATGTGAGAGAGTCTGGGTGGCTCCATTCTCCTCATATTTGCATACCAATGTCTTCTCTGTTGCCTCCCTCACCAAACGACATCTTCGATCTCGCATATTGAAAAACTTTTATAGAATTTTGGGCCTAATTATGACGAGAACATTTATGTTCTGCATTGAAGCGAACATTTGCCCGTGTACCCAATCACCATTGGTTATTTGAATTTTTATTTTCTCTTTATCTCTGAATCTATGGTTTGGAGGTGTCTTACTAATGCACTAGACGATTGTTATGTTACTATATTAGCGCATGCCAGTTGGAAAACAATTTGAGACTAGATCTTGTATATTTCACTTAATCAATTTGTTGTTCTGAAATCTTTAATTAGAAGATTTTTTAGATTCAAAATTCTTCTTGGTTGATTTTCATAAATGAAAATTAAATGAGAGCCATCATTCTTTCTGGCATTTTTTTCAAGGCGGCTAAAGTTTATCGTAAGTTATAATATATATAAATTTATGTCAAACATCATAGCCGAATTTACATATATTTATATGCAAATGAAGTGGATTACATAATTTTGCATTATTTAGAGAAAGTACGCTGTTTAATTTTGCAAATATAATATTTTTACTTAATTTGATTACAACCAAATTACAATCAGTTTTGAAGTATGATTTTGTCACTTCCACTTATTCATTTGACCAATTAGCGCTTCCATCTTCTAAACGGTCTGATAATACTGTCGGCGAATGTGTCAATAGGCCAAATTTAATAATGCAAGAGAAATATAATATTTTTCTTGGGTTACATATGTATCTAAAGTTTTTTTTAAAAATTCAAAAAGAGTAATACTTAATTCCATAAATTTGGTATAACTGGTGACCGATTTCATTGATTTTGCGACATCTTTGAGACTGGTATTTTTATTATAAAATAAAATGTGTTTGCACATAAACAGTTAGCATTGAGAATTAGAGAATCTCGAAGATGACGCGAAAGCGCTGAAACTGGTGACTGGTTATTTAGAATTTGTGGAGTCAATCATTCATCTTTTATTTCCATAATATATTACAACAAATTTTCACCAAGAACTTTCATCAGCAAACTTGAATTGTATCTAAATATTTTTATTCCGTGGAGTTTTTATAAATGGGATACTTTAAAATTTTTGATAATATTACTTATAATCGTATTATTTTTACAATTTTAATTAACTGTGTTAATTTAGAAATCTTGCCTCTTGAAATCCATTTGTTGAATAATGATTTAGAGATACTATCGTCAAACCATATATTCGTTTTAATATTTAATTTCAAAATTTAATAATGTGAAAACATAATTTTTTTATCTAAAAGATAAGCATCGATCAATTACTCATTATAATGAATGCTTTGTTGTAAAAAAATAACTTGTATTCAATTACGTCTATCAAGAAACATTAAATATTCATATCTATTTAATTAGATTTGAATCTACCATGTTTTGACATAATTATTTAAAATTTCTTATGAACTGCCAATTTGGAAGTATTTGCATGAAAAAGATTCCTTTAGTGTGTGCGTTTTTTTTGGATCACTTATCATTTATAAAAGAGAATTAACATATGTAGTGTCAGTTTTTTCCCAAATTTAAAAATTAGCACCAAAAGTAAAAATAAAATGGTAAAGTAAAATGTCATTTGAAAGAAAAATTTCTGCTGTACAAGATATTGTGATTACTTTTAAGTTACATAAAATATTTTATTTTATTCAAAATGGATTATCAAGCAGACGAATGTGAACATTTTCGACACCTCCTTCTGTTCGCGTTCAATTGAGGGAATAAAGGAGAATACTTAATTTTATTTTCTTAAAGATTCAAATCAATAAAAATCAGCATCTAATATACTTTCCTTAGAAACCCATTTTAAAAAACCTGCAAAATTAAAATATCCACTTCATTTCAGTTCATTTCAAAACCCAAATGTTGTTATTATCGATTTAAAGCCGACGATTACAACCTAGTCTCAATTTATTTTCTATTAAATTATTGTAAGAGTGCTTTGCAAATATCACAGCTAATAAAATTATTAATTTATGTTATCTGTGATACTAAGGACACAAATATTTAATAACATTATTAATAATTGCGACATTTTAATTTATTAAAATTAGTTAATTTTTAAAGTCTGGTATTTATAAACGAAGAAAAATATCACGTTATAAGAAATACATTGTAATTATATAAAAAAAAAAACAGTATTTTCACCATTGAATGGGATTAGTTATATTAAAATAATACTTATAATATATTATATAAAGTGTATTTATTACACGCAACAATATGTATAATGTAATATTATACTAGCCTATTAGATTTAGTATTATCCTGGCTGTGTTCAGAGTGAACGATACGATGGTATTTTTATAATAATATTTATTATAAACATATAACTAATGTGAGATTTTTAAGATAGAAATCTATTTTTATAATAGAGAAAAGAGGAGTTTTCAAATAGAAATCCTATCTTTGTATGTATATATTATCCTTCACCGTTAGCGCTAATTCATAATGTTAATATTTCGATAACTTTTATTTTTGTAGATCTGTCTCTCATTCGCAATTACAATTTGATTCTTTTGAAAACTGCATTCGGCTTATCAGCCATAATTTCATTTCTATATTTTTAATTGGCTTTACACAGTTTTCGTCTTCTTTCTAACTAAAAAATAGCAACATTCAACTATGGAGAAACAATTATTGATTTTTATCTTAAGTATTTTTCCAGTTTTTACTGTCCAGTGATTCAAAATAGAGAACAAAATACAAATTGAATACAATTTATGTAGGTAGCTGAATGATAATTATATATAATTTTTTTTTTCAATAAGCAGAGTTCACACCGGATCCAATATTATGTCGTCCTTTTGCCGGCAATATCTCTGTTAAGTGATTTTTCTTTTTTAAAGGCATTTTTAATTTCTCATCATATTTAAATTTGTTGCAACAGAGAGGGAAAACATTTTTGAGAGGGGAACATGGAAGTCTAGGCATTTACATTTACAGGGCTTATGACCTGTCTAAGGCTGGTTTACGTAGCCACTTCACACACTGTGTAACATTCACCATTCTGCCTATGTTTGAACATACACATTTCCTCAACTCTTCCATCTGTTGACTCTTGTAAAGTAAAAGGATGCAAATCTAAACGTGAAATGTTCAACAAAAGGGAGGGTCCGGTGGGAGGGTCCGATGTCTTGTTGGGTACCCGTTGGCACAGCGCGGGTTTAAACTGTGTAACTCGGTTATAAGCTTAGACTATACCCTGTCTGCGTAATCTATAAGTGTGAAAGCACTACAAGTAATGATATGAATCATACACGTATATAACATGTGAGTCGAGGTCCTGTAAAAATTCTAAGACAAAAGCCTAAAAATTCTACTTTCTCTAAGTGATTTTTAATACTAATGATTTACAGCATTAATTTGTATTTTCTATATCTTAATACATTGGTTCTTTTAATGTAAGACTTACATTCCTTCAAAATCAATGCACATCATAAACTGGATACGAAAATCGAAATGTCATTTCATCAAATTCTGGATTTGCATCCGTCGTACAGATATAATGAGGTATTTTTTCCTTTTTGTGATAACAATAGTATTTTGATTAAAAAATCCGATATCGATTGATAAAAAAAATCTATCATCAAAAGGTACATTGTTTTATAAATCTCCTTAAA
Organism: Micrasema longulum; assembly: GCF_059751315.1. Taxonomy (NCBI): domain Eukaryota; kingdom Metazoa; phylum Arthropoda; class Insecta; order Trichoptera; family Brachycentridae; genus Micrasema; species Micrasema longulum. The sequence continues at coordinate 27,752 of NW_028277579.1, read as the reverse complement.
AAAGTTGACAATGTTACATAACAGATATTGCCGGCACTATGATGATATATGGATAGAACAATGGTTGTGGAAATCTATGCATCATAAAATGATCATTTTATTTTCAAATGGGGCTCTGTGCCAAACAAGCTCCTGTCACTGCGACCTGTGTAGACCTATTGCGACGGGCCCCCGTAAATTAGTTCTCGCCCCCCGAGCCTAAGCCTTCGAAGAGCCGGGCTACCGAGTGGAGGCTGAGCACTCTCACAACTATTGCTGAATCTTCTCCCCCGTGCCCGAGTCCTTAAAGTAACGGGCTATTTGGTAGGGGCGAGTGCTCTTACATCCTCAGGTTTGACCGATGGTCTTTCTTTTGTTGATTAAACATTATACATGTTATGTTAATTATTTAACATGGAAACTCACAAATTTGTACTTCAAATATTAAGTAGACTATTTGTATCACTAAAAGATGCGAATGAGGGAAGATTTATTTCTCATAGCAATTGTTATCATTTTTAACTATTGTTACTTGTGTACATTATAACATAGCGTATTTCAATTTAGGTTTTCAAAAGGAACAATAAAACTTGAGTAAAAATTTTCAGTTTTGAAATAAACCCGTGGGGTATATTTTTACCTGTATGTTAAAATCACGCATACATGGTTTTAACCTAAATAAACTAAAGCTCGTTTTGCATTGGTCAGAAAATGTATAATAATCATCGTATGGAACAGTTTCTGAGATTAAATATTACACGTAAGCGTGCACGGTACTAGATGTTTCGGGGCCACGACAGATAACGGGCAGTTTCACAGTTGACAAAGCGCGCTCTTTTGACAACCCGACTATTGAAAACTTGCAATATTTTAATTTGCGACCGGCAATTTAAATCGGGTTTCTAAAATAACACGGATCGTGACCTTAGATCAAGATTTGCGATCAACTTAGGTTCAAATATTTATTGAAAAATAGGACGTATTCTAATGTTTCTGGATTTGAACACAGATTTCACCAAATTTGTGTATTAATATTCATTGGGTCAAATCTTCCAAGCATGTAATACAAGTTTAGTAAAAGAAAACATATTTGTTTAAATACGCAGTGTTATAATGTAAGTGGCAATATAATTACATAGTATTTTTGTTTCCAACCAGAGATGAAATGATCTACTTTTCATTGGAAATAAATCTATTTAATTACACAACTTACTTGTGGGATTCGGGCTTCACTTTCAAAGGGGCTTTTCACTAATTATCCACACATAACTATCTTAAAAAACACGTTCCTTAATCTCTTAATCAGAAAAATTGAGTGATGAGATTTTCCAAATAAACGTTATTGTCGGATGAATTATAAAATGTTTTTAATATAGGATTATCTCTAATTGTTGTTGATACTGTATTTTCTGATAATAAATTCGTAAATTAGACAATAAATCTGTAAATAATACTTGAAAACTAGCGTACGTACATTGTAAAGGACTTATTTATATTGTTACATGTGATTGTAAATAGATTATTTTATTGTACTAGAAATTTATCAATGGCATCATAAAAAGGCTTAGTAATTATTATTATTTCTATGTAGGAAATGTTTGTGTAAATATAATACATTGTTAGGGATTATCATATTAATGTTTGTTTCGGTACTTAATTTCAAGAGGGCCATTGAACACAATCATATATAAAAAATGAAAATAAATAATCGCAGTGAAAATAATATTTTGTTAAATAATTTAACTACGGATTCATTTTGCATTAAATCACAAAATTCAAATTCATATGCCGATTGGTTTCGGAACATGACTGTTCCTACGCTAAGTTGTAAAAAATAACAAATTCATCTCGCTATCCGGACTCAGTGGTTTTGAAGCCGGCTCTACCAAAATGTTGATACATTGTATATTCAAGAAGATATATATTTATATATTTTTTTTTTTAAATAAATATTTGGGTTCTTATAATGAGGAAGTTAAGAGGTTTTTTTTTAAATAGTGTAGATTTTTAATAGGCTATCTAATTTTTATCTAAATATATTGAAATAAAATCACTTTGTTTTTATGTGCCACTTATATTTTTATAATTTAACAACCAACTGGTTTCGGCAACACTATGCTTTCTTCAGGGTTAATTACAAACTAACATAACATATATAAAATTTTCACAGTGAGGGTAGAGTGGGCGTGGCTACAGGAGTAGAGTAAGAATTATTTGATTATTAATAATATTATTTTTTTTATTTACAGCCTTTCTAATCTCCAATATTTCAAAATAATCAAGTGCATATCTTTTTTTGTTTGTATGTAAAATTTCAATGCCGTCTTCAAAGTTGAATGAGTGACTATTTGTTAGGATATGTTCTCACCTCACTGTGAAAATTTTATACATATTATGTTAGTTTGTAATTAACCCTGAAGAAGGCATAGTATTGCCGAAACTAGTCAGTTGTCAAATTATAAAAATATAAGTGGTACATTAAGTAAGCGCTTCAAACATCAAAAATATTATTTTATTTTAATTGTATCTTATTATCAGCTTTTGTTTTTAAGTTTTGTAATTAGGAAATTACTTTATTCATTATTATAATTATGATTGATGAGTTAGCTTCATGGAAACCGGAAATCTATCCCAACACTGTATCATTGGTTTATCTGATAAACTTGTGATGTGGTTCAAAGTAGTTCATTTTTATTAAAATCCTTTTTATAAATTTGTTCATACATTTTTAAGAATCTTCGCCGTACTGTATAAAATGCTTGAATTTTTACCACATGTTAGAAATCATTCATCATATCCAATTTCCTGTAGCACTTAACTTTCTCATTCACCCAAATATTTCAATGTTGCGTCATTTTCAACAAGTTGTAAATAACTCACTATTGGAAACGGTTCGAACCTCGGACATCTGATTCGTGAGTCCGCAACACTAGTCCCGGGACCACAACCCGATTTATCAATAGCTATCGATGAAAAAAATGGACAGGCGGGACTTTAACACCGGCCGGAAAAGAGATGCTATCTCTCAAGAGAGGCAACATTTTTTCCGTGTTGCCATTGCACCTTTCGGCGCTTGCTCATTATGTCATCTCGAACGTCGAATGATCTGATGCATGCGCTGTAACTACCACTGCTGTCTTAACTGTCAAACTTTACTCTGCACTCAAAACTCGAAGATACAGGGTTCTCCGTAATCGCTAGGGATAATTTATCTTCACCTATACTGTCCATGGTGAATGAATGACTTCTGTATCTTTGGATTTTGATCGCCCCTTAGGCGCCAGCCTAACTGGGAAGTAGATGCACTAATTTTCAAATGTTATATTTCCTCATTGCCTACAGTGGTCAGACAATAAAATTATTGTACGATAATGACCCTCAATAGTGATTCTTCCAGTTGAATGTTTATAAATTGTAATATATGAGACATTGCCATTAAATATGTAGCTTTTACCCTGAAAACGTATCACACAGAAAGAAAATACATACATAGGTAATTTTTTATTGAAATCAATACACACCATGCTCTGAGACTAAAATTATTGAAAATTTAATAAACGGTGAAAAGTTTCCACAATACTAAATAGTAATAATATGAAGATATAAAGTCTATGTAAATACATTCTACTTCTTCTTAGTCGTTTGCTCTTGGCAGAGCAGTCGTGGTCCCATTGGCAGGAGGGAACATTCCGTTACGATCCCCCTCCATCCGCTACTATCTTCAGCGCTTCTGGAGGCCTCCTGAAGAGGGACACCAGTCGCTTCTGTTACCGAGTCTGTCCATCTGGTAGGACTTCTCCCGTGAGATCGAGTTCCCTCTACTCGTCCTTGTACAACTAATTTTTCCATATTGTCTTTTCGTCTCGTAATGTAACCAAAGTACCTGAGAACACAGATTTGTACAGTGGAAGAAAGGCGCTGTTTAATACCTAGTACTCGGATTATAGAGACAATAGTCCTATGAGCTGTCCATGGTATCTGCAGCATTCTGCGCCAGCGCCACATTTCAAATGCGTCTATCTGTCTCTCAGGGTCCACGTTTCTGCAGCGTACAAGAATGTAGGAAATATTAGGGTTTCGACCATGACCACTGCGTTGTTGCCAAACTTTCATCAATTTCTTTCTTCTGTACATACATACATAGACTTTAAGTTTGTATTATGTGTGTCTGTCTTTAAACTAATGTTTTTGCTTTTGTTGTTTGACCTAATGTTTGGGAAAAGTTTTCCATTATTTAGACACCTTATTTATAGCAAAACCCATATGTTATCTGGGCTATGGCTGGAACAAGAGAGAGCTGACGCCATTCGACAAGGGCCGATACCGCTCGGTATCCGCCCCTTCCCTTTGTCGCCTATATGCATCGGCGTCATCTCTGAAAGTTACTTAAAACTAATTTACACTAATTATTATTTTCTTATTTTGCATTGGTCTTCCAATCGCAGTTAATTGCAACAATTTGTGTTACACTTCTATCCAGAGAAACTTCGAAATATTGCAATGAATGTTTCATTCCGATCTTGTCGGGAATCGAACCCGAGACCATGTGCGTGGTGGCCAAACGCACTAACCACTGTTAGGTTTGGTTAGCAGACTGAATCAGAGATCTGAGCTTGAAACCTAGGTCTGCCTAAACTTGATTCCCAATTTCTAATGCAGTTATTTATGACTAGTTAAAAATGACCACAAAATTTTTATCAATTTATTCAATTCTAAGACAAATATTTTTATTTTAAAATACTATTGAGAAGTTTTTTCTCAGAATGGCAACAAAATATGTATTGGCACAATCGACAAAAAACCAGCAATAAAGTTGTGTTCGACCTGGCGTTTTCGGGGTAAATGCTCGGGTAAAAATTATATCTGTGAATGTAAAAATGGAAAAGGAACACGGTATAGTCAATTATTTTGTAAAGAAAAATATATTTATATGTATTTGAATCAAGTTGTTAAACATACGAAATATCTCGAAAGACTTTCAATGTTCGAATGGTGCTCGTAGAATTGTGTCTTCATGAAAAATGTGTAATTAGAAACATTCCAAATAAATATGGTGTATCGGGTGTTTGCATTATGTTAAAACAGGCGGTTGTTGATTAGATATAATAACTAATATAAAATACATTTGTTGCCACCCTCGAAAATTACAGTTGGTTTATGTATTTTTTATGAGGGAAACAATTTTTTTTAATCAGTTCAGTGTCACATGGCGGAGTCCTCAGATGCGGTGTGCGGTATACTTTGATGACCGCTGCTCAGCTGTCAATGAGGTCATTAGTCCTCACATTCCCGATCTTTGGATGTTCACTGTATTATAATTATAGTGGTAATGCGTGCATTGAAAACACTTAAATATTTAGGCAACTTTTGAAATGAAAATACATTAATAATTGTTCTAATTTTATTGTCTATAATCTCTTCAACTGCCCTTTTAAATACAATGCATTCAAACTAGAACAGCCTATATATGTATATGTGTATATTGTAAGAATTATTATTACATCCTAATATTATTTTACTTTTAAAATCATCGCTGGCAATATTATTTATTAGTCAAATACATAGAATTAAGAATAGTCCAGAAGGAGCGTAGAATCATATTTGAATACATCGGACTGTGTCCAATAATTCCCCTACTTAAGACACACTTTCGCCGCGCGCATACTTGAAGTCACCTAGTAATATTGCCAGATCGCGAAGTATATAATCATAACACAAATGTAAGGTAAAAAAACAATTTGTTAATTTTTCTAAAATTTTATTTTGCAATCGGAAACATTGATTGACACAACAGAGTAGATAAGTAAAGGGTCATTTAATAAGAGTAATTGAATTAATGAACTTTGAACTTAAAATATAAAACAAATTTTATTTTACATATAACGGATATTTTTATGTATTATATTTTACATATAACGGATATTTTTATGTATATTTTATGTTTTAAAGATACATAAAATATTATTTAAAATATATTATAATAGATTGTCGGCCACATTTCCACCACGGCGTTGTTTAATCCGAGGTTCAATTTTCATTATTTCTTATTATATGAGCAAAGTAGGGTAAAATTTTTTACTGCTCAGGCAACACTAACGAAATTTCCATTTTGTTTCTTCGACAATCTGACATATATAAAAATAAATCACTTTTTAAGTAATGCATTTGTGACAAACACATTCATTTGATGAAATGAAAATGAAACACATGAAATGTGATTGCATCCTGTTTTTTTTAAGATCCTAGCAGTATTACTAAACTTTAAAAGGACACAACACGGCATGGTTATATTCGAATTAAGAGTTGCGTACTGAGCGACGTCTACAAAGATACTAATGGATCAAAACGTAAACCTGCTAATTTATGAGTAGTTGAGTCGCCTTCTGTTTGATGTGCGTATGCGGTTTCTGGACTATTCTTAAGAATTAATTCTATGGTTAAATAAAATGTTAATTATAAGAATTTTTAATTGCAAATAATGTTAATTCGCCTTTGTTTGACTCGTGTAAAACTTAGCACATTACTTAACGTCCGATCCGTGCGAACGTTGCGGATCCGATGTTTTCACTAAAAATTAACTGTAAAGAAGGTTTAAATACACAACTGCATTTCAGCTGATTTATGGACAGTTTGAGGTCCATTTCATGGGATCTTGAATAGATTTATATGGGTTGATCATTGCAAGTGTTGTTTAACTAGTGTGGAGCCTGTTTTAGTTGAATCTCACGATTATTATAGAGACGACACGTAGACATGTTCAAATAACTATAATATTGTCAAAAGGGTTTCAAATACTATAATTACGAACAATAGTTCACTTAATATTATAATTTTATTTAATAGTAATTTGTTTAGAATTCCGAGCAACAGTAGATAAGTAATTAATTAAACACTTTGCCGGGATATGAACCGGTTAATTGGCGGCCTCCGTGGTGTAGTGGTCAAGACGCTTGACTCACGCACGGAAGGTTCCGGGTTCGATTACCGGTGAGAACACACAAAAAAAAATTAAATGTGATTTTTCTCAAGCCTGGGTGTTCTGTGATGTAATTCACCACTGTAATTGGGCCTCCTGGCCTGTTGTGCAAAAAAAAAAAAATACTGGATTAATACCGTGTCTAATGATTCTCCCATTTTTTATTTCTTTCCTTTCCGCACCTAATAGTGCATAGGGCACTGCATCGACACACCAATCGCAGTATATCTTTATCATTTTTATGACATGAAGGTAAGATGACCAGTCTTACGCTTCAGGTACCAGTCCAGGGTCTATGAAAGATTCCGGTGTTAAAACACCAATTTCAAAAAATATTTCGTGACAACCGTGTCGGGAATCGAACCCGAGACCTCTTGCATGGTAGGCAAACGCGTTGACCACTACACCACGAGGCCGATATCCTGATTTAATTTTATTTAATTAAAGTTATTTGGAATTATGTAGGTTGAGATTTTTAAATGATACGCATCTAGGATAACTTATATGAGATTTATTTTCACTGAATTTAAAAATAATGACGAGAATAATTTACAATCGAGAGCTTTAGAGATTAAACGCCACATGTTTACATAGAAGATAATGATCTCTAATGCGTTCTCCTTTTACACCATTTTTGACAGCACCCTCTGCTGTCGGACTTGTGTGCTGTGCAATGCTCAGGCATAGCACAACGTATTTAATATAATTTTGTGCTGCTGTGACTAAAATTTCACTAGCAGTGGTTTCATATTTGACAATTCAATATTAATAGATTATTGGCAAGCAGCCTTTGTTGGAGCGCCCATTTTTTGGCCTATATCTTATTTACTTTTAAATTGGTTGTCCCCTTAATGGAATAGACAGCCACGTTTAGCAAGTTATCCTAGTCTGAAACCACTGAATTGGGGGTGATTGAGCTTCCAGCTTACAAACAGGTGTTCGAATAGAATTGTAACATTTCTTGCAGGGGACAATACTTACATACTTATCTTTAAATTGTACTCGCATCTGTTCGGGGCCGGACCAGTTGGCACAAAGAACCGGACACTCGCTTACAAGGGAGAGGAGAATAACATGTTTGTATTCATTTACAAACGTCCCTTTTCAGTGACGAGACGCTAAATGCCGTTAAATCCAGCGGTGCATCTGTTGCTCGGAGTTTGGACAATTAATACACTAATTTAAGTTACTTAAACTATGTATATAATATTATTCACATGATATTACTTTAAAACACCAGTTTATAGAGCAAATTGTGATTTACAATATTCTTAAAAACTTGGTTTTATACGTATGACATTAAGTTTGTTTTATTAAGGGGTCTTACTTTGCACATACATAGTGTAATATCGTCTTGAGTTAACACTGAAAATAATCTACTAAAAATTTGTGTGCTATATGAGCTCCTTATGTCACTGCGGCCTGTGTAGAACGATTGTGACACACATCAAAGGCATACCTGAACCTACAAATGTAAATCCTCTTATCACTCATTTTTTACTTTAATAATCGAGACTTGTTTCAATTGATGGGGAAATAAGTCATTACTGCATTTAACATCGATGTTATATGAATTTTCAAATGGAAAATTCTACTTGTTCAAATGTTTACGTAAGACCCCATCTTACTTATAAGATGTTATGAAATTATTCTAATTTGATGTAATTGTCATGATTTATGGATTTCCATGATAAGGTCACACATAGAAAGTCCATACAAAACTCCTGCCAGTTTCTACTTGCCAAATATATCATACTACCTCAGTTAATTTTACGTCCAAGAAATGATATTTGTTCATTTACTTTTTTCGAGCGACGCCTATAAATCAATCAATTTACATTCAATAAATAGTGCTTTATTTTATAAGGAAACATTGCCAATGAAAGCAAACTAATTTATTTGTTTATAGTAAATTCTATAATTCGTTAAATTCTAACCTAACTTTTTGACTATCCATCAAATTATTACATTTAAAAGAAGCTCCGTCGAGTATAAGGAAACGCTGCTCTGGTGCATTCTATGACAAAAAAACCACAGCTTTAAATTGCATATCATTGGTAATATTGCAATACAGCGTAACTATCAATAGATTTTGATGGCCAGGGAACCTGAAAGCGTGCTGTTTGTTATTACGTATGATTTTAATCGAAAGTTTTGTCTGTTTGTTTACAAGGTTAAAAAATAGCAATAATTTAAAACTAACAGCTCCTAGTCCCTATGGTAAATTTATTGCAGTAAAAGATGTTTGTAAAAAAACATGTTACGCAGTATTGCAATAGCACTGACGATATAAGATATCTTTACTTAAAAGATATTCTAATGTCAAGCAAAAGTGGCTGTATCATGCTCTGGGCCCCGATTACAATAGGAAGTAAACATTTATCTTCAATTTTATCTACAAAGTAAAATTAAGTTTTCTATATGAAAAGCAGAATATGCATACATTTTTTTCTTTTAAACATGTTCATTTATAGGTTACCGATGAAGGTACTTTAAACATTCATGCAAATATACTTATTTTAGTACTCAAATGTAGATTTTTCTTTATAGACAGTCGAAGATAACTCTGTTAACTTCCCATTGTAACCGGGGCCAGGGCCCCGGGAAAGGTAAATTTTAATTTAATTATATGTAAACAAATTGAAACAGTAAGCTTTTATGAACCTAATTATAATGTACATACATAATATGTTGACATAAGTCCGATGTTATTTTGTCATCTGCCCAACTACATCAGATAAAAGTGCGCGAAATGTATTGAAATCTGCGCTATATGCTTAAAATTAATCTTATATACTTTAACTGATCGAAAAGCAACATTGATTAAAAATTATAATGGGCTTGATATTAATATTCTGCCATATTTTATACTTACCATTCATTTTTTAACAAATTTAATAAGAGCTTGTCCATAAAGGGTGAATTTGCCGCGATTCTCTTGCGCATAATACGTAATCCCGAATCAAGCGCGAGTCGAGTCTGGCGAAGTGCACGCGATTTTCTATTTATGCTTGTGGATGCGATGTATTGACGCCTAGTATTTAGCTAACATTTCGCAGCAAATTCGCCCCTTCTGGACAAGCTCTAACTAACACTGGGTTGTTTAATTTGTGGCATGTAATTAATAATTGCAAACAAATTAATGTTTGAATAGGAGAAAAAATTATTTTTGTATCTTGAAATTCCCACTCAAGTTTTATCTCACAGCTGTTTTTTTTTAATGGCTGTAACAAGATGTGGCCATTTTCCGAGCTGTCCGTTTAAATGGGCAAAAAATACCACTTTACTATTTCGAAATTTATATTTTATTATTCTAAGTCCTTATAATAATATAATATAAATAATTTGATTTACTTGTATCGAAGTGTAGCATATAATATGTCACAAGGACAACAATAATTATAGTGACTTGTGACTTGCGACAAACATTATTGGCCTGATGGGTCACTTTGACATGCATATCAAATTATATGTAAATGTTTTGATATAATTTTAAGACTTTCCAAACAAGTTGCATTTTTCAAATTCAATATAAATTTTTAGTGTCCCGCTATTGGATATTTATAAAGAAATGAGCATTCTGCTTATTTTGCATATTCTGTCGACAAATTACATAGAGATGTTATTATTTTCAATGCATTGCGTTGTGGATTTGATATTAATTTAAGATATTAAAAGAAAGGAAAATATTAGTAGTAAAACAATGGTGAAAAGCAGCCGTCAGATTGATATTTTTTTTATAATAAAAGATTTGGCGAATACCTACAATAATAGTCAGGTCTCGACTTTTAGTACAATTCTTTTTTTTAAATTGATAATGCAAGCATATTACAGAACTTAGATTCTATCTAAGCTAACCTTTTAAAATTTTTGGTTTTAAAATTGAGGGTGTGATAATCGGAAGAAGTGGGATTACTGTTGAGATCTGAACTATCTGGGACTGTCGATGATTCACGAGTGCGAAGGCAGTTGGTTCCAGGCAGAGGGGCTGATCTCCAAACCTAGTGTTCGGGCAGTTCCGGAGTTTGACATGTTTTCTTCTGCCTGAATCAAATGCCGACCTACGAGTACATTTTCTCTACATGTATTTTCCTTATGTGATGTTTATTATTTACATTATCTATTTTTGTACATTAGACATACGAAAGTCTGTATATCAACGCTGGAAAGGCTATTTACTTTAAGCGACATTGCAGTTTTAATAACGGCAGAACTAATTACATTAAACGACACGGGACTTGTAAAATATTTTCAATAAATAGGCGATAGACGGTATTCTGAATGGAGGCATAATTTATAAGATACAATTTTTTAAAATTTTTAAATGGCCCTGCTCTAAAGTTTGCAAAATGTCGCTAAAATAAATAGCCTTTCCAGGGTCGATATGTTTTTTAACTATTGAAGATGGATGATTGTTAACTTTCTATACAATTTCTTAGATTTTCACAGTTGTTAAGATGCACGATGAGTTTTTCTGTGTAATATTGTGACGTGCGTTATGCGCACTCTTCCGACGAGGGCAATATCACCACAATTTTCAGAAGTTGTATATATCTAGTCAAAGCAGGCATGGTTAAAATTTCAGTATTAGTCGACATACTTGAAAAATTATCTTTTCTGACATTTTAAACATCGTTTTGATGCCATCAACGCTAATGGTGGAGGCAGAAATGCGATCCGAAACATTGTAAGAGTGCGAGCGACAAACGACGCAATAATACAGAATATTATTTACGTATTAATTTTTATTGATGTCTCAAATTTTATTATTTTTAATGTTAAATTAATTATTTATGGCAATGATTGGAATGATATAATTTTTAATTGAGTGGAATATAATAACACGCCGTATAAGTCGATACTGGAGTTTTGATTTATTTTCCTTAAATTGATTATATTTTTTTAGCTTAGTGATTCAATTGTTTCTTGTATGTTTGATAAAGTAATTTGTATATTCAATTATTTAGTTTTTAATGTGCATCGTGTAAATATGTAGATAAACTAAGAAAATAAATTATTTATTAAAAACACGATTGTTTTATTATTTTTTTTATAAAAAAATAAATATATGCGTTTTTATGATTTACCCATTTATTTTAAGGGCCATTTTCAACGAGTTGTAAATAACTCACTATTAGCAAATGGAAATCAAGTTGGGGTAGTGGGATTCGAACCACGGACCTTTGATCCGTAAGTCCGAGACACTAGCCACAGGACCACAACCTGACTCGAATGTTTTTCAAAATTTAACACGAGTTTGTGGGATGCAGAGAGCCTAACCCCAGTCGGAACAGGACGGAATGAAAACGATGTCAATGCTTCGATGTGTATATTACATCTTGAAAATATACAAAATCGATAATGGAGCACGAGAGTGGAGAATGAACCAAGTTTTTAACCGAGTAACTGCTGGCACCTTAAAGTCCCACTGGTTATATACTAGCTAAATTAAAATGAACATTTTTAGTAAAAAATATTTTTATTATAAATGTGTAACAATATTAAAAAATAAAGCTAACATATTACATTATTGGTCATTACATCATCATCATATCCCTATCCGCACCCAATGGTGTATAAGGCACTGCGTTGGAATACCAAATGTGGCGTTACATACCCTGATCATCTTTTACATTGAGGCAAGGTGATTAGTCTTATACTGCTTGAGCTATCGTTTCCTAAGCGGGGTGAATTCTCCTAAAAACCGATTATTTGCAGCTTACCATATTTTCATTGAAAGTAATTTTATTTTATTGAAATAAACGGCACTTAGTGCCTTTTACATATTAGTTACAAATACTGCCACAAACTTCATGTGGCATGAGGGTTTGGCCGGTCGAGGCGCTGCAGAGGTAGCTTCGTGCTTGTACAGCATCCTGCACCAAGGGCAAGATGGCAAACCTTTTATTTTAATGTCCGACACGTGTGGCGGGCAGAACAGAAATGCCATAGTTTTACATACAGTCGAAACAATGAACATTTCCCAGATAGACCATTGCTTTTTTTAACCTGGGCATTCCAAAATGGAATGCGATTCTGTTCATGCGCAGATAGATGTAAGCACGAAGAATACGGAAATATTTGATCCAACCGGTTGGTACACGGCCCACCCGCCAGGATGGCTTCCAAGGCTGGAAAATATGGAAAGATGGAAAAATTGTGCCAGTTTGTAAAAATGCATTTTTTAATATTTTAAGCATTAAAAAAACCTATCTATTATAAAACCACCAGGTTCATGGCATTTCAAATTTTATCCTACAAAGTGTTTTTTTTTGTTTCGAGGAAAAACAAATATTTGTGTACGGGGCGAAGAAACTTATGAGTCTGATTTTTGTAACAAAAAACTAATGACGAAGAAAGGGAAAACAGTGTCTCAAATTTCTCCCACAGAAATTAGTTATGAAATCAAAAATGTCAAAATTAGTGATGTGAAGAAATTATTGGAAAAGCATTATGGTAATGATTGGCACCAACTAGACATTCTACAATTCTATGGTGAGAATGAAAAGAGAGTAGTTGAGTTTAATAATGAGAGACCGGAATTTTTTTTGTGTACACCATGATTATGTGAAGAAAACGAAAACGTTGTTTGATTTAATTTTTAAACTCTTTTGTTATTTTGAACTCATTTTTTGTTTTGTTTTCTCATTTTTTTTTTGTTTTCTTATTTTTTGTGCTCTTATTTGAAGCTCATCTTGGTAATGTTCATTTTTAATAATAATAAATGTATAATTAAGAAATTGTTTTCAGAATTGTTTTCTATGATTATGATCGGCCTAATTTTTTGATATAATTGTTTCATGAATGTTTGATTTGTTTGGTTTCATCCTTTTGATAAAAGAAATATCTTTACAAAATAAACATTATTTTATTTACTAATATTTTGAATCACCCTGTCCTCATAAATACAATATGACCGCGACGGAATTGACTGTCAGATGCAAAGTGCGCCAAATCCAAGCAGTGGAGTGCAAAGTACGCTATCTCCGTATAAATATGTTGATAATTTGGTAAAATGACAAAGAAAGACAAAAACCTTTATTAGTAATTTTTTATCAAATTTCTAATAAATCGAAAATCTAATAAACATTTTAGCACAAAACAAGATTTCTTATTTCTCAAGATAGTCACTCCAGTCTACATCATCATGCCGGTAAACAGATCGCCTGTAACGACGCATTCGGAAACGCGCCGTGACGCCGGCATGGAGAACGAAGAGGATTGCCAGGAGCCTCAACCGGGGCCTTTACGGGAACATCAGGAGCCCCAGCCGTGGCCTTCGCAAGGACGCCAGGAGCCCCAAAAAGGACCTCCGGAGGAACAAAAAGACTCGGACGAGGGATCTGCACCCTCGGAGCGGCCCGTCTCATCGGCAACACTTCACCGACAGATGGAGGAACGTGAGGCGCATCACGACAGACAGGTGAGAAACCTCAGCAAATCATCGCCACTCTGAGGGCCACCAACGTGAGGGAAGATGCCAGACGAGGCATAGTAACGCCCCAGACGCCTGCTGCCGAGAACACGGCGAGAGGCTTCGCATCACATGGGACGTCGAAGCCTACTCACAAGCCGCTGCCGCCAGACGCGTCCAGGGCCGACGCAGCCTTCAGTGCCAGGGAGGCACTGTTGTCAAATAAGTACCCGGAAATTCTCATTTTAAATTTTCCCTCTGAGAATATTTAAAAAAAAAATTTTTCCCAGGTTGGCACAACTGTCAGCCACTATTCTGTGAATTTTTATTGCTATGTGTCATTTAGTTTGGTTACGGCGTCATTAGGAACAAGTCAACCTTTTGTGTGCGTTGCGATTTTTACTATGGATAAAAATATCGAACAAAGAGTTTGTGTGAAATTTTGTGTTTCAAACGAAATTTCTTGTGCCAAAACGTTGGAAATGTTGAAAAAAACATTTGGTGATTCAACCATGTCGAAAACTCAAGTTTACGATTGGTATAAATCGTTCAAAGAGGGGCGAGAAGAAGTGAACGATTTGCCACGTTCAGGACGGCCTTCGACCTCTTCAACTGAAGAAAACGTCGACAAAATGAAGGAAATGGTGCTCAAAAATCGTCATTATAGTTTGCGAGAGATAGCCCAAGAAATGAACATGTCTCATGAGACCGCTCGTCATATTTTGGTTGATGTTTTGGGTATGTGGAAAGTCGCAGCGCGATTGGTGCCAAAAGATCTGAATTTTCTTCAAAAAGTGAATCGCAGTAAGGTGGCTGAAGACATGCTTAAACGCGTAAATTCCGATCCAACGTTCATCAAACGCATCATAACTGGTGACGAGACATGGGTTTTCGAGTACGACATGCAAACAAGTCAACAATCATCAGAATGGCGCACCAAAAATGAGCCGAAACCGAAAAAACCGCGCCGAAGCAAATCGAAAATCAAGGTGATGCTGACCGTTTTCTTCGATATTCGTGGTGTTGTTCATTCGGAATTTTTACCGGAAGGCCAAACCGTCAATAAAGAATATTATCTTGGCGTTACGAGGCGTTTGAGAGAGAATGTTCGTCGCAAAAGACCAGATTTGTGGCGGAACAACAGTTGGATTTTGCACCACGATAATGCACCAGCGCACAAAGCGATCATTGTGAACGAGTTTTTGAACAAAAATTCAACAAATATCATCGAACAACCACCGTACTCTCCAGATATGGCCCCGTGTGACTTTTTCCTGTTTCCAAAACTCAAATTACCACTTCGTGGAACCCGTTTTGAGAGCATTGAAGACATCAAAACTAATTCGCAACGAGAACTGAAGGCCATACCGGAATATAGCTTTAAAAAGTGATTCGATGATTGGATTGTTCGTTGGAAGAAGTGTATTGCCTCAGAAGGGGCCTATTTTGAAGGGGATATAATAAATTTAGATGATTGATAAGTTGTTTGTGTTTTATTTCAAATTTCCGGGTACTTATTTGACAGTGTAGTACATACTTCCGCCGAGCCACTACAACAGTGGCCGGGTGAGAGACGGGGCCCCACGGAGGCACCCTGACGCAGACACAGACGCGGACTTCAGGACGAGGGAGGCCGCCACCGCACGCTACGCCGCTGGGCCGGAGCGACGCACGCACAACCACAAGACCGTCTTCCATTTTTGTTCTCGAAACATCATTTTATTAAATTTAACTTCCGAAGTCAATTTTCTCAGCATAAAATCAGTAGCGTCACTTTCGTTCATTGTATTTATGTGGATATTTTTTCGTAAACTCGTGTTTATTTTATTCGCCGCAGTAAATTTCTTTAACTTTTCATTCAGTTTTATTTTATAGTCTATTGTAAATTCAGTCAACAAATAATCAATAATTTAGCTTCTTGTTTCTTTAAGTAGGTACTGTCAGTAAATTTTCGCTTATTTTTTATTTTTCTTTCTTACTGGCAATTTAAATTCTGTGAGTTGGTACCATTTTTTTCTATTTAAAATCGTTTTTGTGAGTTGGTACCTCCATTTTACTAAACATCCGCTTAAAATCAATTTAGTTGTGTTGTGACCAGTCTCCAGATCGGTGAGTGATTTTCATATATAACTATTCCATTGCATTTCTCGTGTTTCATTTTTGTTTTCGGTATTTTGTCATTTGCCATTTTGTAAAGCCATTTTAGTGCGCGTCCTCTAGTTCATTTTCTACTAAATTCAGTAAACTCACTAGCATCATCTCCTTTTCTCAATGGTAAATTCATTCATTTTAGATTCGTGTAGTGTGATGTTTTTTTTTTTTGACTATGCCGGAAAAAAAAACGTCACCCGCTTAATTTAACCCACTTAAATTTTGGGTTTGTAGAATGGTTCTTAGAACCCCTCCACGGAGAACCCGAAAAGATCCTCCTGACAGATCTTTGCCGGGAGGCCCACTCTCTCCTCCCTCTCCGATGCCTTCAACCTCGAAAAAAGCATTTTCTGATGATGAAGAATGCCCCGAAGAGCAAAGCTATGAAATTGTCATCATAACTTCGCCCACAGATACCATAAAATAAAAGACACTAGAAGAGTGCAAAAACTTAAGAAAATCAAACACGCCAACATTCGAGTCAACCCAAATTCTAACGGGCCATGGAGCCACACTCTCTTATCTTCACAGATTTAAATTGAAAGATAATCCGGCTTGTCCTTGCGACGCACAGACGGAGCAAAACGTAGATCATCTGTTGTTTCACTGCCCCATGTTTGCCATAGATCGATTCTCTTTTGAAAAAGAATGCAATAGATTAAATGTTCCATTTGAAGATTTTACACAGGCACTTCAAAACAGGTTACTCTCCGGGATGTTTGTGAACTTTGCTAAACTAATTATAGATAGAATAAGACCCATGAACAAGTAAAGAGGCTGGCACTCTTTACTTGTCATAACAATCTGTGATAATAACAATATTAAAAACAAACTAAAAATTGTCTAAGAGATTAATCTCAAACATTAGTAGACTACGAATCGGCCACTATTGCACTAATAGCCACCTTTTCAAAATTAATATTGTAGGAAGTCCATGGTGTGAATGTGGTTTGGACCATGAGACTCCAGACCATATATTCTTTGGCTGTCCAATAAGGGACAAACATAATATGTACTCCTCCTTAAAAAAATATCCTTACCCTATTAACATAGCATCACTCCTCTCCATCCTTGATCCTGAAATTATCCACCATATAGGAAGCTTCCTCTCAAAAAATATGATAAATATTTAGTTTTTTTAAAAAATGTTTTTTGATTTTTATTCCTTTAAATAAATTTTACTCTTGGCAGAAATCATCCTTCTTAGGATGGATTGCCTTAATATAAAAAAAAAAAAAAAAAAACCGAAGAGAGGACGCCGCCGTGAGCTACGCCGCCAGGCCAGGCGAGCCCGCGGCGGTACCACTGGAGGGCTACGATGACCGTGACCCAGTGAGCGCGTGGGTGCCTCAAGGACGACGCACAGAATACATGCCGCCAAGTTCAAATGGCGAGCGTGTGACAAAGTGCAACGGACAGCCGTCAGAGTGGCACACGTTCATGACGAGGCAAACTGGCGCCAGGGACCTGCCGCAGTCCTCCGGAGATCCATTGGAGTGGCGAATTTTCAAAGCGCAATTCAACCAATCTGCAAGAATGTGTTCGCTCACAAACGCGGAAAACATTATCCGTCTACAACGGGCCCTGACAGGACGGGCCAAGGCAACAGTGTCAACGATGCTGGTGGATCCACGGACGGGGGTGACTAATCAGTAATCAAATATTTTGATTTGACTCTAAGGTGAAAACAAAGAGAATTATGATATGCCTCTGAAAAAAGATACTCAGGGTGCACAAAAAATAGGAGTTTTGAAAATTATGAAGACGTATATTATACTCTGGTGAACAAGCAACCTTTGACGCGACAAAAATTGAAAGCAATGTCGCACTTTACTGCGATAGTTGTGCAGGCCAAAACAGAAATAGAGCTATGCTCGCCATGATTTCCTATTTATTGAAAAGTGCCATATTTATCAAGGAAATAACTGTTTATTATCTTTTGCCAGGACACACAATGATGCCGGTGAATTCGGTGCATGCTACAATCGAATAATTTTTTAGACGAAGAGTAATTTGGGCACCATCTGAATGGCGTACCATAATATCAGACGCAAGAACTGACCCAAAAAATTACAACGCAGTTATAATGTCTCATGAAGATTTCTCGGATTGGAAGTCATTTTCTTCCAGACACCCGGCCCTCATTGTCGAGGAAATTGAAACGACCCTCGCCGAGCTGTCTATTCCGCAGGCGGACGAGGCGAGAATCGCGAAGGGAGTTCGGCTCCAACACCTGAGCACACGGGATTGGAGTAATGTGCGCTTTGCTGACGTACAAAAAATGTATAATGCGAAGCCGCTTTATTCCACCATGGAAATAAATGATGAAATGAGATACCTGGCTAAAGGTGACTTCCTGGTATCTCAGGATTAATTCTATGCTGCCACGGTGATGCAGGGAGAGCATTTCGCAGCGAATATTGAAAAAATACCGGTATTAGAAAAATGGTATGATAGCAGGGACGAATGCTTCTTATAATCGATTATTTGCAACTTACCATATTTTTTTGACATCAAAAGTAATGTTTTAATTTACATTATCATTAGGAAAAAACACATCATCGAGTATTTGTGTGCGCCGGCTTGGCCGGTCGCACTTGTGTGTAGCTCCGACAAATTATGTAGTTAAATAGTGAGTGAACCAAATTAATTGAACTTTAAGGTGTGGAAACTACAAAAAATTATAACGCAAAGTATGAAATAAAGATTGTCTTAGTGAATATGTGAATAAATAAAGTAAATATTGTCTAGACTCGATATTTTGTGGGACACGAAGCGCGTTCCAGGAAGGGCCTCTGTGTGTCATGCGAGTTAACTAGCAATATGAGAACAAATCAATAATTAGTCATTAATTTAATGAAACTAATTACCTACACAAGTGTTAGCATGTAATCGTTCAGAAAAAGTGCGTGCGTTTATAAAACAGTTTTATTCCAACGGGCAAAAACAATGTCTAAAGTCTCAAGTGGGATGTGAGTTCAAATCAGTGCCCTAGGGAACATAATTCTCGGAAGATTCGAGAGGTTGGCTAGTCATTGGAATTCATTCTTTAATAAAATATTATTGTAGTTATTGTAAATAATATTGTCTGGCACAGAAAAACCTCAATGAATAATGTTATGTAGGCTATTAGGCTAATTAGATCAATAAATAGTTTTATATTAATTAATAAGAAATGAAGAAATTGAGAATTATTGTACGAAATGTAAATGTATGTGTAAACGGTCATGCCTAAGAAAAAATAGAAGATACGCACATCGCACAAAAGTCAGGGGCGGGGCTGCAACTGGAACAACCGCGATGGAAGAGGGTTGGTCTTACCGCATTTACCCGACGAGGATTGAAGGAGACCATCGAAAAGGAAGGCCCAGAGCCCAGCAGAGAGAGGGTGGAAGAATTTCGTATAAAATACGTCAGATTCCCGGTGTAAGATTCGAAGGAGTCGTCAGATTCCGGGTGTAAGATTCGGAGCAGTCGTCAATTTGCGACGTAAGATTCGAAGGAGTCGCGAAGTCAGATTACAATTTGCGATGTAATCTCTTGAGTCACTAAGTTCGAGTAGTAGGTCAAGGGTGACACTCGCTAAATTCGCAAACCGCGATCAAGCTAACTAACTCCGCTAGCTTAGAGCGGACACACTGCCGTACGTCACCGTATACCGCCGTAAATTTAACACACTCAAGCCGCAAGTAACACCTGCCCGATTAACCATAATCGCAGGTGCATACTTCAAAAATTCACGCCGTGTTCGAAAACGCCTAAGATCTCCCGGACCACGTCGAGTCCTTCAGCCGCTGCCTTTCGTGCCCGAAGTCTCCGGTCCAGCTGCAGCATTGGGATCCAGCCGCCAGAGCCTGCCGAAGACGCATCGAGCTGCCACACACCGAAAAAGGAGTTTGTTGGCTACCAGCGATGTCATCTTATTCATAGACAAACTCTTTGACAGCACAAATGGTTCTTTCAAATGTTCAAAGGGTAAAATGAGATATATTACTACACCACAGTCTGCGCATCATGCATTTTGGATAGATGCTATTAATAAATTAAAAAGCGTGAGATATTTGCATCTGGAAAAGAGAAGATGGTACCATCGCTAAAAAACTATATATCAACCCTCAAAGGTTTCCAGGGACTCTGGGTGAAATGCATCAGTCAGGTCTTAAAAAAACTTGTCACGCATCAGCTTAACTAAGATCCTTTAGAAAACTTTTTCGGTATGATTAGGATGTACAATTGAAGGAATGTGAGACTGTTAACTCTTTGAGTCAGCAGTAATGACTAAATTTTTATCCGCTCGCTCGCCAACCTTCAACTGCGAAGATGATAGAGGACAAATGCTGTTAAACTTGAGAGTTTATAAGTCACTCTCATAATAGTTTCACTTCTCTTTCAATATCTGATCTTAATAAAGATTCAGTGGTTTCATGATCAATTATGTCAATAGCAAATTATTGCAATGCAAATACTGCGAGTGGTATCCCCGTTTTACACTCTCAACAAGAGAGAAGCAAAGTTCGAGCCCGTGGGGTATGTTGCTGGCTGGGTTAATCGAAGACTTTTGAAAGACAATTACTGCGGGGCCAGCAGTCTCTTGTGGAAACGGAACTTACAATTCATCATCAATATTTAACTTTAAGGGAAAAGAATGATTAATGTAAATCATTAAAATTAGGTTCTAAGAACCTTCGATATGTATTAACAAGATGTTTAGAAATCATTAATGCATATCTAATGGCTGATTTTATAAACATCTATCAAACTTCCGTAAGTGTTACGAACTGTTGACCGTTCGTTACAATAACTGACGGTTTTGTGTTCTATAAACCATTTTTGGTAACGGACATTTGCCGGTAAGCATTTTCACAGAAATTCAAATTTTAGTCGCAGTTTCTATATTTTTTTGTCAATTGTCTACGAAAAAACTTTTTAACTAAGCTCTTTCTGTCAAAAGCAAACGATGCGATGCGCATTGCTATACCCTGGATAAAAATAAATCAAATAGAAAGTGAGGAATACCAATCTGGGACTTTGCAAACAGCGCAACAGAGATTCAAGACCTGGTTAACAGCAACTCTGCTTGTCTACCCCCAGAGGCAGTGTCAGAGAACCTCAGAAATGTCCTTTCTGAGGTCCTCTGACACTGCCTGAAAGAGACCAACACTGACTTCTGGGAGTCTCTAGACAATGTCAGGCTCAGCATTGCATATCTAGGATTTGACCCGGCAAATACAAATTCGAGAATGAAAACAATGGCTAGGGCTAACCCGAAGGGTTCGGATGATGCTCCAATGATGTACGGAGTTGCAGGAGGTTAATTTCCTGCATTTGAGAATTGAGACTTAGCCACCGACATCGTTATGTTGATAGCAGTGTTCCTGGATAGAGGGAACAAACCTGGCAAGATTCTGGATTCAATGGACCCAGCAGCTGGTGCACCGATCAGGCGGAAGTGTGCCTCTTATGGGATTGACATCTCCAAGCGGGAAACTCCTGGTAGGAAGGGAG
Source organism: Micrasema longulum (assembly GCF_059751315.1). Taxonomy (NCBI): domain Eukaryota; kingdom Metazoa; phylum Arthropoda; class Insecta; order Trichoptera; family Brachycentridae; genus Micrasema; species Micrasema longulum. The sequence goes on along the minus strand of NW_028277579.1, from coordinate 5,727 downwards.
CAGATGTCGTTACACTCTTCAGGATCTCACAGACATTAGTTCTCCAGACTGTGGCTGTGCTCGTGAAAACTACGGCACCTGGAAAGATCGCATCTCCCTTGATCCGAGCCTGCGGAGTTAGAACACGCTTCATAATGGAGCACACAATATTTGCATCTCTGATACTAAAGGACAATGAAAAACTCTATCGATCGGTACTGGATGAACACTACACAGACCTTCAGACCGATCCAAAGGGTAACGAGAGACAGAAGGTGTGTGAGGAAATCCAATACAACAAAAGAGGGTTTTCCATAAAAGACGAAGGGCCTATCATTGGCAACCTGATAATGTTTATTAAGTACTTCGCTCTCAGCTACAGTACTTCTGTAGTGAAGATAGCATACATCATGTCATCAAGATAGCGTACATCAACAAAAAAAAAGGTTTGCGTCACTAGTGAACCCTAGGCATGCTACTGGTGAAAGGATGGTTGCCGCTCTTCGTTTTGCAGAATTTGGTCTATCTTAATGCATTGCAACACAAATCCGGTGAATCGCCGGCCAAGGCCAATTTGTCACTGACTCACAAAGCTGGCGATTGGCTGGTTTATCTTTGAAGTGATTTTTGATTACGTTACGTGCGCCGGCCCGGCCGGTCGCAGTTGTGTGAGGCTCCTACCAAGTGAATAAATAAAACAAACCAGTCAATTTTGTATGGAAACGATAAAAAATGTCAAGTGATCCGTGTAAAAAATATTGTTTAATAATATGTTTTAATATGTGAGAGTAGAAGACAATTGAGGCTTCTACAAGTTAAATTAGTTGATAGTGAATGAACAAAACAAACTAAACAGTGTTGTATGGAAACAATGAAAAATGTCAAATGACCTGCGTAAAAAATATTGTTTAATAATATGTTTTAATATGTGAGAGTAGAAGACAATTGAGGCTTCTACAAGTTAAATTAGTTGATAGTGAATGAACAAAACAAACTAAACAGTGTTGTATGGAAACAATGAAAAATGTCAAATGACCTGCGTAAAAAATATTGTTTAATAATATGTTTTAATATGTGAGAGTAGAAGATAATTTGTTATACGGAAGGTGGAATACGAAGCGCGTCTTACTAAGGGCTTTTATATGTATGTACCCACCTATTGGGTATTTGTGGAGCATAAATAAAAGATGTATAATATGTGTATTTCTATAGCATAAATAAAAGTTATATATTATGGCAACATAGTGTAATAGTGCAACACGAATAATAATTGAGATCCAATTGAGATGCGAATAATGCACAAAATTTTGTGTCCATTTTGGCGGGAACGTAAAACAACAGAGCGGGAAGAGTCACAATACCGGGCCGGGCGCCTGTGCACCCACACATGTCAGAGGCCGCAGTTCTCGGAAGCCGGTCACGCCGCACCATGTGCAGGCGGGCGAGGGCCGCACCGGACGAGAGTCTACAGTGGACCATCTGGAAATTGTGCCAGCGAAGACCGGCCACCGCAGACGGAAGCACGGAGGTGACAGGGGAAAAAAATAGGGACGCAATGAGTGTTTGATTTATGACTATTGTAGTACTAAGTGACTTTTGTGAATTTAAGCGTTAGATACTTGTGTGTATTTTAGTGTTAAGTAATATATTTGTTGTTAAATTCATATCTCAAATAAACCAATCCCATTACACGTTGAAAGTAAAGGGTGTAAACTTGATATACTTGAACAATTAGAAATTAATAAATATCTAAATAATCCTAATTTTAAAATAATAAATGAACAAACCAACCTAATATCTTCACCACTATTAAACATATTTAAATAGACTGTTATTCTTCACTTTGTTCCTTTTTGTACACGCTTATATGACGCGTAATTAATAGATGAATCATGTTACAATTGCATTGATATATTTTGATAAGAAATTCTTAAAAATAGAAATATTGTATGATAATACATTTATGTTTATATAAATTTCCTCATAATATTTCAATCATGTTTTAAAATTAAAATGAACAGCAACCTGTTATAATATTATTGATATTTTTTTCGACAACAATTATCTAAATTTACAAAACTATAAGGCTTCATTGATTATCTCACAATACATACTTGTATGTCAATAAATACTTACTATGTTATATTTTCCCCGAAATTCAAATATAAATACCTAAATTCCCCATTACCTATTAAACACTTAGCCTCACCCTTAACCATCGGTTTTTCCCTCAATTATGATTAATGTACATGCTATAGTTCATAAGATTATTTTTATTTTTTACTTAAGTACCTTGAATTATATAACTATATAAGGACATTCAATCCAAATAATCTTCACATTCGTTTGAAAATGCCCTAATAAGGCGAAACAATTGTCACGAAGTTTTTATTTTTATATGTTTATATTTGTAAAAATAAAATAAAGTGTTCAGTAGACTCAAATCAGTGTTTGATTTCTAATTATAAGTTTATATAATATATTTGTATTTCCTTTGTATTTTAAGAGCGTAAGGTAATATTTTAATCAGAAGTGTAGGTAGTATGTAAGTAGTTAAGCAAAGTATTACAATTAAGTAGGAGGGCAGGAAGACGAGAGAATGCCTCACCACCCATCATGCCGCGTCTCTCGGGGGGGGGGGTGCAAAGAGGAGAATGGAGTGTTGTATTGGCGTATGGAATATAAGAGGAGGAATGGATAAGAAGATGAATGAACTGTGTGATAGTATGAAGGATAAGGGTTTAGATGTTCTTTGTATAAGCGAGAGCATGAAAAAGGAGAGTGGATCGCTGGAGCACAATGACACGCTCGTGCTGTGGTCTGGTGTTCCAGAATCAGAAAGGGCAAGTCGGGGGGTTGCGGCGATGCTCTCTCTTAGAATGGTAGAGTGCTTGAGTGAGTATGAATTTGTTAGCGCCAGACTCATGTAGATACCCTTTAAGATTGAAATAACGAGCATTATGTTCATTATCGGAAATCCCCCCGTCGATTCGGCAGGTGAAGATGTGAAGCGTGAGTTCTGGGAAAATGTAAGGGAAGTATGTGCGAGGAAAAAACCGAATGAAAGAATAATTCTAGCCGGTGATCTGAATGGATGAGTGGGTACTCTTGGAACTACTTGGAATGTATGGCGATTCTAGGATAAATGGAAATGGAAAAAGTTCGCTAGAAGTGTGTCTCGAGTGGAACCTTTTTGTTTCGAATACCTTTTTTAATCATAAAGGTATTCACCAATACACATGGGAAAGAGGGAACGAAAGAACGATAATTGATTACGTGGTTGTTGACTCTAGATTAAGAACAAACAGAACCGACACCCGCGTGTTTCGGGGCGCTGAAATGGAATCTGATCATTTTCTTGTTGTAACACGAGTGATTCTATTTCGTGGATGGCGCTCACAAACGAAAACTGTGACATCTTCGTCTAGAGTCAAGGTTGAAAAGATGCAAGTCGAAAATGTAAGAGTGAAGTATGAACGGGATTTAAACGAAAGTTTAGGAAAGAATGAAATAGAAGTCAATTTCGACCAAATGTGGGAACGATTTAAATCGTGCTTGTGTGAATCGGCAAAGAGTGTATGCGGAATGGCGTCCTGAAGAGGAAAAAAGGAGATGCATGGTGGGACGGTAGTATTAAAGACCTTGTAAAGGAAAAAAAGGATGCATGGATGAAGCTTATAGCAATTAGTGACATCAATAGCAGCGAGTATGAAAGAGCGAAAAGTAGTTATAAAGTATGCAAGAGGTTGGTTAAGAATGGAGTGAAAGAACGCAAAAAACGACTAAACGAAGAGGAAGGTATAAAATTGTCCACTAATTTTCATGAAAACATAAAACTGTTTTGGAAAGAGGTGAAAAAGACAAAGAACTCCTCCGAAAGTAGAAACATAAAAGCGATAAAATCAAAAGATGGACGAATGCTAACGAATGACGAAGGAGTGAAAGAGAGATGGATGGAATACTTTATGGAAGTATACGAAAGTACTGAAAGTGTCCCTGAGCATGTAACGTTACACGTTACGTTTCAAATCAAATATGTTCTCTTTTTACATTTTTCCCATCCCTAGTTATTTATGGGCCCGGGATTCCCCAATTTAATTTTTTACTATCACGCGTCCGCCATGCTTATTTCAACCAATCAGGAAGCATTTTGTTTCCGGCCTGACACCCTCCCCCGATGCTATAAATAGGTCCCATTTACCCCTCGTCCCTCACTAGCTCCTAGACTCTCAATATGTAGACTTCACGTAGTTCAGTTTGGCAAGTCATCTGCCATATAAAAGTGAATGAAAGGTTTTTCGAAACTTTGAAGTATAAACAACGCCTTTGAGTTTAGTCCGCGCATTACCATTAGATTTCTGTAGAACTTCAAGAAGAAACAAACCCGGTTTTATTGCAACACGCGCGTAAAAACATAAACATAAATTCTGTGAAATTTAGAAGTGAATCAACACCCGGCTTGTTATAATCAGTTTAACTTCAATATTAAATTAAGAAAATATTAACAATCTTTGTGAAAACCCCAGTGTTTAAAAGTCCAAGTTGTGAAATTAATCATCGTACACTTCTGTCGTACTCCGTGCAAAAGCAGTTAAATAATACAAAACGTGGCCCGCCTGAACAATAAATAATACCCGTGAATAACTCTTTAACTGTGAAAATTACAAGTGAAATAGACTCGCGCCTTCTCTAGGTCAGCGCACAAGATCAAATAATAAAAATAGATTCCACTGCCGCGAAAGCTACAATCATTAATTGCATATCGAAACTCCAATCCAGTTAAATTCATCCGACGTCAATTAAACTCAGTCTATGATCCTGATATAACTTACGTCTACTCACACGGTATCTCAGTACCTTTCCATCGCTAGATCTTCCATCATCTTCATCGACAAGACTCGTCTGAGGCTTTTACGTAAACTTCTAGAACTTCACACAAGTAGTGAAACATCACATTCTCCTTCGAGTCAACTCTAGCCCGACGCTCTCCTGATGCCCCGGTAGAAAAGACCTCTACACCTTACTCGAGATGAAGAAGGCTACGCACCATCTGCAGTCTATCAGTGAGTCCCACAATCAAATTATCCCTAAAGGCAGGTTTTATTCAGTGTCATAGATTAGTCAATAGGTCAAGCCAGAGTCAGATTTCTTTCCTAAATCAAGTTTTCTAACATATTATTCACTTGTCATATATATACCAATCAATTAACATATTTGTCTTTCATATTTGTAAATTCTGTCAAATGCCATATTCATAACTAATGTCCTTCTCATATGTAAAGATTTCATGCAATCCGATTATATTTATTACTGTCATAATTTGTACTAATTTGTTAACCATTACTTGAAAGCTAATTGTAATTATGTCTCTAACCACAGATTTAAATTCTTATCATAAATAAACATGTTCACTCACTACATCTGTTTTTTTATTGCTGTTTGGAATTTAGTGTTTAGTGGTGAGGTCATGACAATACTTGTCACATCTCCGAGAGACGGAGTCTGTAGGTGAATTTACCCACGAAACCACGCTGGGATCCTGGAGTACTGTTCTGATACGCTGACAGCCGGAGGGACGCCCGTGGTGACACTCGTGAGAGATAGGGATTTGTCCTGTATTCACCATCCTACAGGACATATACGATACTTTATGGCCCTCCGAGTGAAACCACGGTTATCCTAGAAACGACAATGATGATCCGTTTCATAATGTAAATCATTAAAATTAGGTTCTAAGAACCTCCTGGA